>NC_044041.1:285689-378586 GCF_901765095.1 Microcaecilia unicolor | reverse complement strand
CCCCCTCATCTGTTCCCGTCCTATCCACGCGGACGATTCCGGGACGTCTCCAATCTCGTCTCTATTCCCCTCCTCCCCCCTTCTTCCCTCCCCTTCTCTTGCGCCTTGTGGAATGCCCACTCAGTCTGCAACAAACTGCCCTTCACCCACGATCTCTTCATCTCCCACTCCCTTCAACTGCTCGCCCTAACCAAAACCTGGATCTCCCCGGACGACTCTGCCTCAGTCGCAGCCCTTTGCCATGGTGGTCACCTCTTCTCACACACTCCCCGCTCAGTTGGCCGCGGTGGAGGCATTGGGTTACTACTCTCGCCCTCCTGTAGTTTCCAACCCCTCCTCCTACCGCAGTCCCACTGTTTCTCATCCTTTGAAGCCCACTCCATCCGATTATTCAACCCGCTACCACTCAGAGTAGCAGTCATCTACCGCCCCCCTGATAAATCCTTCTCTTCCTTCCTTACCGACTTCGATGCCTGGCTCTCTGTCTTTCTCGAACCCTCATCTCCATCTCTCATTCTCAGAGACTTCAATATACATGTTGATGACCCATCCGACCCTCACGCTTCTAAGTTCCTCACCCTAACTTCCTCCTTCAACCTCCAGCTGTGCTCTACCAACCCTACTCACCGTGACGGCCATTGTCTTGACCTCATCCTTTCCTCATCCGGCTCACCCTCCAACTTCCAAGCTTCAGTTCTTCCTCTCTCCGATCACCACCTGATCACATTCACACTTCTTCACCCCCCCTGCCCCGCCCAACCTTAACCACCACCTCCAGGAATCTCCAGGCCATTGACCCCCTCACCTTATCCGCTAGTATCTCTAATCTCCTCCCATCCATCATGTCTTCCGAGACTGTCGACAAAGCGGTCTCCACTTACAATGCCGCTCTCTCCTCTGCTCTGGACACCCTCGCACCATCCATCTCCCATCCCACAAAGCGTACCAATCCCCAACCCTGGCTGACCCCTTGCATCCGTTACCTTCGCTCCTGCGCACGATCTGCCGAACGCCTCTGGAGGAAATCTCGTACTCATTCAGACTTCCTTCACTATAAATTCATGCTATCCTCTTTCCACTCCTCCCTATTTCTTGCAAAACAGGACTATTACACCCAATTGACCAATTCTCTCAGCTCCAACCCTCGTCGTCTCTTCGCCACCCTTAACTCTCTCCTCAAGGTGCCCCCCGCTCCCACTCCCCCCTCACTCTCTCCTCAATCACTGGCTGATTACTTCCACGACAAAGTGCAAAAGATCAACCTTGAATTCACTACCAAGCCATCACCCCCCACCCCCCCTCTTCACCCATTAACCCTCTCCCTCAACCAACCAACCCAGGCCTCCTTCTCCTCCTTTCCTGAGATCACCGAGGATGAAACCTCCCGCCTTCTTTCCTCCTCGAAATGCACCACCTGTTCCTCTGATCCCATCCCCACCAACCTACTTAACACCATCGCCCATACTGTCAACCCCTCCATCTGTCGCATCCTTAACCTCTCTCTCTCCACTGCAACTGTCCCTGACACCTTCAAGCACGCCGTAGTCACACCTCTCCTCAAAAAACAATCACTCGACCCTACCTGCCCCTCCAACTATCGCCCCATCTCTCTCCTACCCTTCCTCTCCAAAATACTTGAGTGCGCCGTTCACAGCCGCTGTCTTGATTTTCTCTCCTCTCATGCCATCCTCGACCCACTCCAATCCGGTTCCCGCCCTCTCCACTCGACAGAAACAGCACTCTCTAAAGTCTGCAATGACCTGCTCCTGGCCAAATCCAGAGGCCACTACTCCATCCTCATCCTCCTCGATCTTTCTGCCGCTTTTGACACTGTCAATCACGATTTACTTCTCGTCACACTGGCCTCATTTGGGTTCCAGGGCTTTGTGCTCTCCTGGTTCTCCTCCTATCTCTCCCACCGCACATTCAGAGTGCACTCTCATGGATCTTCCTCCACTCCCATCCCGCTATCTGTTGGAGTTTCCCAGGGATCTGTTCTTGGACCCCTTCCCTTCTCTATCTACACCTCTTCCCTAGGCTCACTGATCTCATCTTATGGCTTCCAGTATCATCTTTACGCTGATGACACCCAGCTCTATCTCTCCACACCAGACATCACCGCAGAGACCCAGGCCAAGGTATCGGCCTGCCTATCCGACATTGCTGCCTGGATGTCCAACCGCCACCTGAAGCTGAACATGTCCAAGACCGAGCTCCTCGTCTTTCCACCTATGCCCACTTCTCCTCTTCCCCCACTCTCTATCTCAGTTGATGGCACCCTCATCCTCCCCGTCTCATCTGCCCGCAACCTCGGGGTCATCTTCGACTCTTCCCTCTCCTTCTCTGCGCATATCCAGCAGACTGCCAAAACCTGTCGCTTCTTCCTTTTCAACATCAACAAAATTTGCCCTTTCCTCTCTGAGCACACCACCCGAACTCTCGTCCACGCTCTCATTACCTCTCGTCTCGACTACTGCAACGTGCTCCTCACTGGCCTTCCACTCAGCCATCTATCCCCCCTTCAATCCATTCAGAACTCTGCCGCACGTCTCATATTCCGCCAGAACCGATATACTCATATCACCCCTCTCCTCAAGTCGCTTCACTGGCTTCTGATCAGATACCGCATCCAATTCAAGCTTCTCCTCCTTACTTACAAATGCACTCACTCTGCTGCTCCACCCTACCTCTCTACCCTCATCTCCCCCTACGTTCCTGCCCGTAACCTCCGCTCACATGACAAATCCCTCCTCTCAGTAGCCTTCTCCACCATTGCCAATTCCAGGCTCTGCTCATTTTCCCTTGCCTCACCCTATGCCTGGAACAGTCTTCTTGAATCCCTACGCCAAGCCCCCTCCCTACCCATCTTCAAATCCTTGCTTAAAGCTCACCTCTTCAGTGCTGCATTCGGAACCTAACCTTTCGAACATATAGGTTGCCCCAAGCTGTCTGACCTATCTGATTAACTGTACATTTGTCTTTTAGATTGTAAGCTCTTCGAGCAGGGACTGTCCTTCCGTGTTAAATTGTACAGTGCTGCGTAACCCTAGTAGCGCTTTAGAAATGTTAAGTAGTAGTAGTAGTATGTTTCTATTAGGGCTGTACCAAATACTCATGTTCGATTTGATTTGTCCCCAAATAGTGCCCTGAATACATTATTCGGCCAAATAGTAAAATATTCTATTCAGTACAGCTCTATTTTCTATGTTTCTATACATTTTATGAACAAGGATCAAACTTTTGAACATTATTCTGTGCGTAACAGGAAGCCAACATGCCTCTTTAAGCAAATGGATCACATGATTAAATTTCTTTGAAACTGTTATTAGTTTAATAATTGCAATATTTTGAACAAGTTGCAATTTCTAAGGTTTATTACTCAAAAAACATAAGAGTACAGCAGTGGTTCCCAAACCCAGTCGGGTTTTCCGAGTATACATAATGAACATTTATGAGAGAGTGGTCATCTGGTCATTTAGGGCACCTTTTTGTGCCTTATTCATTTCAGCCCCAGATATTTTGTTCCATTATAGCTGTAAAACGTCTGAGTGCTAGGAATGCCCTATGCCTGACCCTGAAACGCCCCCAACATGCTCCCTTGCGATTTGGACGCATTCCAGATGAATTGTACAGATAAACATCTGCAAAATAGGTTTTGAAAATACTGATTTGGAAGTTTTGAGAAGAAAATTATCCAAATGGTGCTTTAAGACACTTTTTGGATGTTTTTCTCTTTGGAAAATGGGCCTCTAGGTGTCCTTAATGCGGGGCAAACAGATTCAGTTTTTCCAACTGGAGGGCACATGGCCATTGGTTAGACTTACGGTGATCAGATGCTGTAGAAAAGGCAGCACTAATGTGTCCAGGCATTTCAGTATATTGGAAGGTAATGAGTCATGTGGAGATATAGCATATTTCGTATTTTTAGCAGCTTTGAAACTGTAGAGACCAATGGAATATTAAATGCTGAAAAGAAATACAGAGAGAGTGATGATCAGTTCTCTCTTGTGTATCTGACCTCTGTCAATATTTAGAGAATGCATGAATGACTAAGTACCCAATCAAATATAACTGGACAAAGTTAAAACCCACATTTTCAAATATGGTTAGACAGCTGCATAAGAGGCAAGTATTCCCAGACAAGTAGCAACATATGAACATGCATACAGACCCTTAAATGTCACGATTAAAAATTGATATGGCTGCCATACAACCCACACACAGATGAATATTGACCACTAGATGGCCATGGTGTTGCTGCTCATCAAATAACAACACTTTAATGGGATCACTGACCAAACACAGGTGGCTATCACCATCCCTCCAGAGGTGTACTGCCAGCTACCTAGATGAATGTTGCCATAGCAGGATATATCTGGGGACCTGGCACCATATACAGTGGTGGAAATAAGTATTTGATCCCTTGCTGATTTTGTAAGTTTGCCCACTGACAAAGACATGAGCAGCCCATAATTGAAGGGTAGGTTATTGGTAACAGTGAGAGATAGCACATCACAAATTAAATCCGGAAAATCACATTGTGGAAAGTATATGAATTTATTTGCATTCTGCAGAGGGAAATAAGTATTTGATCCCCCACCAACCAGTAAGAGATCTGGCCCCTACAGACCAGGTAGATGCTCCAAATCAACTCGTTACCTGCATGACAGACAGCTGTCGGCAATGGTCACCTGTATGAATGACACCTGTCTACAGACTCAGTGAATCAGTCAGACTCTAACCTCTACAAAATGGCCAAGAGCAAGGAGCTGTCTAAGGATGTCAGGGACAAGATCATACACCTGCACAAGGCTGGAATGGGCTACAAAACCATCAGTAAGACGCTGGGCGAGAAGGAGACAACTGTTGGTGCCATAGTAAGAAAATGGAAGAAGTACAAAATGACTGTCAATCGACAAAGATCTGGGGCTCCACGCAAAATCTCACCTCGTGGGGTATCCTTGATCATGAGGAAGGTTAGAAATCAGCCTACAACTACAAGGGGGGAACTTGTCAATGATCTCAAGGCAGCTGGGACCACTGTCACCACGAAAACCATTGGTAACACATTACGACATAACGGATTGCAATCCTGCAGTGCCCGCAAGGTCCCCCTGCTCCGGAAGGCACATGTGACGGCCCGTCTGAAGTTTGCCAGTGAACACCTGGATGATGCCGAGAGTGATTGGGAGAAGGTGCTGTGGTCAGATGAGACAAAAATTGAGCTCTTTGGCATGAACTCAACTCGCCGTGTTTGGAGGAAGAGAAATGCTGCCTATGACCCAAAGAACACCGTCCCCACTGTCAAGCATGGAGGTGGAAATGTTATGTTTTGGGGGTGTTTCTCTGCTAAGGGCACAGGACTACTTCACCGCATCAATGGGAGAATGGATGGGGCCATGTACCGTACAATTCTGAGTGACAACCTCCTTCCCTCCGCCAGGGCCTTAAAAATGGGTCGTGGCTGGGTCTTCCAGCACGACAATGACCCAAAACATACAGCCAAGGCAACAAAGGAGTGGCTCAGGAAGAAGCACATTAGGGTCATGGAGTGGCCTAGCCAGTCACCAGACCTTAATCCCATTGAAAACTTATGGAGGGAGCTGAAGCTGCGAGTTGCCAAGCGACAGCCCAGAACTCTTAATGATTTAGAGATGATCTGCAAAGAGGAGTGGACCAAAATTCCTCCTGACATGTGTGCAAACCTCATCATCAACTACAGAAGACGTCTGACCGCTGTGCTTGCCAACAAGGGTTTTGCCACCAAGTATTAGGTCTTGTTTGCCAGAGGGATTAAATACTTATTTCCCTCTGCAGAATGCAAATAAATTCATATACTTTCCACAATGTGAGTTTCCGGATTTAATTTGTGATGTGCTATCTCTCACTGTTACCAATAACCTACCCTTCAATTATGGGCTGCTCATGTCTTTGTCAGTGGGCAAACTTACAAAATCAGCAAGGGATCAAATACTTATTTCCACCACTGTATGTCCGTGTTTCCCCGGACATGTCCTCTTTTTGAGGGCAACATCGGGAGTCCGGGCGGGTTTCCCAGTTTTCATTCTTTGTCCGGGTTTCTCTCTCAGTTTGGTCACATGACCTATGATGGACCAGCAGGCAGCTGCACTGTGCCTGATCAGGCTGATCTACTCGTGCTGGCCTGAAAATATTGTTTTGGGAACTGCTGCTGCGCCTGCACCATGCACGCAAGGTCCTCATGCAGTGCACGCGTCGTTGGTTGGCAGGCAAAGAAGTTTGGAGTTGACTAAGAGGACGGCAACGGCCGGCAGCACTGCTGCTGAAACTGAAGCCGGCTGCTCTGTCTGCCTGCCTGCCTACCAGCACCCCACATTGATTGACACTTGTTTGACCACTGATCATGGAGGACATCTCCTGAGCCTTAGAGCCTGCCCTGCTGCTGTGCTGCAGCCAGGGTTGAAACTTAACTCCTAAACATTCTGGACCAGTTGCAGGCTGCAGCTCTCTTCTCTTGACTCTTCTGAGACCGATCATACATTACTGTGGCAATCTTCTGCAGACTGCCCACACTCCAGGATTGCCTAGAATGGGTGGCAGAGCTGGTGGTTGGGAGGCGAGGCTAGTGCTGGGCAGACTTATACGGTCTGTGCCGGGGCTGGTGGTTGGGAGGCGGGACTAGTGCTGGGCAGACTTATACGGTCTGTGCCAGAGCCGGTGGTGGGAGGCAGGGATAGTGCTGGGCAGACTTATACGGTCTGTGCCAGAGCTGGTGGTGGGAGGTGGGGTTGGTGGATAGGGCTGGACAGACTTATACGGTCTGTGCCCTGAAGAGGACAGTACAAATAAAAAAGTAGCAAATATGAATTTATCTTCTTGGGCAGACTGGATGGACCGTGCAAGTCTTTTTCTGCCGTCATCTACTATGTTACTATGTTACTGTCTCCAGGAGTTTTTCATCTCCCCAGCTCACACTGTTTTTTTGTTTTCTTTTCAGCAGTACTGTTTGTCTTAAAGTGTTCCCCCTCCCTGCCCATCTTCAAGTCTTTACTTAAAGCCCACCTCTTCAATGCTGCGTTCGGCACCTAACTCTTACCATTCAGTAAATCCAGACTGCCCCAATTTGACTGCCCCTATCGGACTGACTGTTCACTTGTCTTTTAGATTGTAAGCTCTTTGAGCAGGGACTGTCCCTCTATGTTAAATTGTACAGCGCTGCGTAACCCTAGAAGCGCTTTAGAAATGTTAAGTAGTAGTAGTAGTATCTCACCATCTCTTTTGTCCTCTTCCTTCTTCTTAACCTTCAACATTTCCTTCCTTCCATTGAACCATCTCCTTTCTATCTGAGTACATCTCGCCTTCGTCGCTGTGGTCATACCTCTCCTACTCTTCTCTGTACTCTCTTGCTCCTTCTCCTGCTCTCCGCTGGGGACATCAATCCCAATCCTGGTCCTTCACATCAGCTCTTATCCTATTTGTGCAGGTCACACCATGATGTCTCCAATCTAATTTCTGTTCCTCTCCTCTTCTTCCCTGCCTTTCTCGTGTGCTCTGTGGAATGCCCGCTCTGTTTGTAACAAACTTTCCTATATCCATGACCTCTTTATCTCTCTTACTCTCCATCTGCTTGCCCTAACTGAAACTTGGCTTTACCCTGAAGACTCTGCTTCAGTCGCGGCCCTTTGCCATGGAGGTTATCTTTTCTCCCATACTCCTCGCCCAGTTGGCCGCGGAGGTGGTGTCGGGCTACTACTTTCACCCTCCTTTAGATTTCAACCTCTTCTTCCATCTCAGTCTCACTGCTTTTCTTCCTTTGAAGTCCATTCCATCAGTCTATTCACTCCTCTGCCTCTCTGAGTAGCAGTCATTTATCGACCCCCCTGATAAGTCTCTTTCTTCCTTTCTCACTGACTTTGATGCCTGGCTTTCCTTCTTTCTTGAACCTTCATCTCCTTCCCTCATTCTTGGGGATTTTAACATTCATGCTTCTCAGTTTCTCGCTTTAACATCCTCTTTCAATCTTCAACTGTGCTCCACTACCTCCACTCACCAGAACGGCCACTGTCTTGATCTTATCCTCTTCTCAAACTGCTCACTCTCTAGTTTCTGTGCCTCAGCTGTTCCCCTCTCTGACCATCATCTGATAACTTTCACACTTAAACACCCTCTTCCCCAGTCCCGTCCAATCTTAACCAATACATTTAGGAATCTTCAGGTTATTGATTCTTCTACTCTGTCCTCCAGTATTTCAAATCTCTTCTCTACCACTAAGTCATCTAAGTCTGTCATTGAGGCTGTCTCTTCCTATAATACTATTCTCTCCTCTGCTCGGGATATGCTTGCTCCTTCCATTCCCCGTTCTGTAAGGCGTACCAAACCCCAGCCTTGGCTGACCTCTAGAATCCGCTACCTACATTCCTGTACCCACTCTGCCGAACGCCTTTGGCTGAAATCCTGTGCCCATGCTGATTTCATACATTTCAAATTCTTGTTGACCTCCTTCCAGTCTGCTCGTTTACTTGCCAAACAGGTCTATTACATCCAGTTGACAAATTCTCTTGGCTCTACCCTACTACTACTACTACTATTTAGCATTTCTATAGCGCTACAAAGCATACCCCTCAACGTTTCTTTGCCACACTGAACTCTCTCCTCAAAGTGCCTTCATCTCCAGTTCCCCCTTCACTTTCTCCCCAGACTCTGGCTGAGTACTTTCATGATAAGGTTCAGAAGATTAACCTTGAATTCTCAACCAAGTCACCTCCACCTCTCCATCCCTTAGTCCATTCTCTCAACCCTCCAACCCCTGCCTCCTTTTCTTCCTTTTCTAAAATCAATGAAGAGGAAACTGCACATCTTCTTTCCTCCTCAAAACCAACTACCTGTTCCTCTGATCCTATTCTCACCCATCTATTTAACACTATCTCTCCTACTGTCATCCCTTTTATCTGTCATATCCTCAATCTTTCACTTTCCACTGTGACTGTTCCTGATGCCTTCAAACATGCCGTAGTAACACCACTCCTTAAAAAAAACCTTCATTGGACTCTACCTGTCCTTCCAACTATCGCCCCATCTCCTTCCTCCCTTTCCTATCCAAGATACTTGAATGTGCTGTTCATCGCCGTTGTCTTGACTTTCTTTCATCTCAAGCTGTTCTTGATTTTATTTATTTATTTATTTATTTTATTTATGACATTTATATCCCACAATATTCCCACTCAAGGGCAGGCTCAATGTGGCGTACAATAGTTAATATGCAGACAATAGTACAAAACACAAGGTCACAAGAGGGAGAAAGAAATAACTGAGAAGGAAAGGAAGAGAGGGGAGGTGATAAATTGTCACAGAGAGAGCCGTGGGTTAAAAGGGGGTGGCACCAGAAGGGCCCATAGCATATGCTCTGCCAAAAAGGAAGGTCTTGAGTTGCTTCTTAAAGGTCGGGTGATCAGGAGTGAATTTAACCTCTCGAGGCAGCCCGTTCCACAATTGAGTGCTGAGATAAGGGAAAGAGGAACCATAGATGGTCTTATATTTGAGGCCACAAGGAGCCGGGTAGTGGATATTGAGGTATGAGCGGGCCGACCGTCGGGAATTCCTGGGCGGCAGGTTAATGAGAGTGTCCATATAGGAAGGGGCTTCTCCATAGATGATTTTGTGCACCAATGCGCAGATCTTGAACGCGATGTGGTCCTTCACAGGAAGCCAATGCAGCTGCTCTCGAAGTGGTCTCGAACTTTCAAATCTCGATTTGCCAAAGATGAGTCGAGCTGCTGTATTCTGAGCAGTTTGCAATTTTTTTAGGAGCAGGTTAGTGCATCCCCCGTTGATACTGTTGCAATAATCAAGACAGCTAATTACCAGGGACTGGACTAGATTGCGGAATATGTCTTGAGGGAAGAAAGGCTTGATACACTGAAGCCTCCAAAGAGAGTAGAACATATGCTTGACTGTAGAGTTCACATGCTGCTCCAATGTCAAAGATCTGTCAACCAGGACTCCCAAGATTTTTAGGGATGCTGAGATAGGCAGGACGAACTCGGGAGTAATTAATTTAGGAGGCCTGTGTTTGTTATAGGGAGAGGAGAGGAGCAAGCAGTGCGTTTTCTCTGCATTGAGTTTAAATCGAAAATAATTGGCCCAGTCGAGCATGGTTTTAAAGCCTTGCCGAATCCTTCTGGTTATTTCAGTTAGGTCTTTTTCAAAAGGGATGAAGATAGTGATATCATCTGCGTAGATAAATGGGTTTAATCCCAGTTTAGAGAGAGCAGTTGGCCTAGCCAGTCACCAGACCTTAATCCCATTGAAAACTTATGGAGGGAGCTGAAGCTGCGAGTTGCCAAGCGACAGCCCAGAACTCTTAATGATTTAGAGATGATCTGCAAAGAGGAGTGGACCAAAATTCCTCCTGACATGTGTGCAAACCTCATCATCAACTACAGAAGACGTCTGACCGCTGTGCTTGCCAACAAGGGTTTTGCCACCAAGTATTAGGTCTTGTTTGCCAGAGGGATTAAATACTTATTTCCCTCTGCAGAATGCAAATAAATTCATATACTTTCCACAATGTGATTTTCCGGATTTAATTTGTGATGTGCTATCTCTCACTGTTACCAATAACCTACCCTTCAATTATGGGCTGCTCATGTCTTTGTCAGTGGGCAAACTTACAAAATCAGCAAGGGATCAAATACTTATTTCCACCACTGTATCCAAGTATATGCCACCACAACCCTGAGTATAAGCCAGCAGGTAGCCATGTATTAGATGTAGACTGTGGAGAAGCACATTGTGTGACTTAGTACCCGACACACTGCAAAGACAATGCCAAGGAAGAGGGAGCCTACTTCAGTGAAGAGGAGGTGCACAAACTCTGTAAGATGGTCGGGAGACCCAGAGCCACCCTGTACTCTAAGGACAAGAAGGCCTCCATGTGTGAATCTAGGAACCTCTGCAGGAGATTCCAATCCAGGGTGCATCGGTAAGAATCTTTCTCTTCCCATATCCCTTTTGTAAATGCAGGATCCAGGTTTATACTGATCGCATACTTCTAGGGAACCCTGCCCACATATATGGTGTTCATTACAAGTGACATCTCTGTAAACGTGAGCACTGTAGCTGTGGACTGCCAGTAATAGCAACATTTAGGTGTGACATTGCTGTGGATTGAAGGAGTGTCGGGTGCTATGCGACGAACCTACATACTACTACTACTACTACTTAACATTTCTAGAGCGCTACTAGGGTTACACAGCGCTGTACAGTTTAACAAAGAAGGATAGTCCCTGCTCAAAGGAGCTTACAATCTAAAGGACGAAATGTCAAATTGGGGCAGTCTAGATTTCCTGAATAGAGGTATAGTGGTTAGGTGCCAAAGGCAACATTGAAGAGGTGGGCTTTGAGCAAGGATTTAAAGATGGGTAGGGAGGGGGCCTGGCATATGGGCTCAGGGAGTTTATTTCAAGCATGGGATGAGGCGAGGCAGAAAGGGCAGAGCCTGGAGTTGGCAGTGGTGGAGAAGGGTACCGAAAGGAGGGATTTGTCTTGAGAGCAGAGGTTACGGGTAGGAACGTAAGGGGAGATGAGGGTAGAGAGGTAAGGAGGAGCTGCAGATCGAGTGCATTTGTAGGTTAGTAGGAGAAGCTTGAACTGTATGTGGTACCTGATCGGAAGCCAGTGAAGTGATTTGAGGAGAGGGGTGATATGAGTATATCGGTCCAGGTGGAAGATAAGACATGCAGCAGAGTTCTGAACGGACTGAAGGGGGGATAGATGGCTAAGTGGGAGGCCAGTGAGGAGTAGGTTGCAGTAGTCAAGGCGAGAGTAAATGAGAGAGTGGGTGAGAGTTCGGGTGGTGTGCTCAGAGAGGAAAGGGCGAATTTTGCTAATGTTATAGAGGAAGAAGCGACAGGTCTTGGCTATCTGCTGGATATGCGCAGAGAAGGAGAGGGAGGAGTCGAAGATGACTCCAAGGTTGTGGGCAGATGAGACGGGGAGGATGAGGGTGTTATCAACTGAGATAGAGAGTGGAGGGAGAGGAGAAGTGGGTTTGGGTGGGAAGACAATAAGCGCTGTCTTGGCCATGTTCAGTTTCAGGTGGCGGTTGGACTTCCAGGCAGCAATGTCGGATAAGCAGGCCGATACTTTGGCCTGGGTTTCTGCAGTGATGTCTGGTGTGGAGAGATAAAGCTGGGTGTCGTTGGCATAAAGATGATATTGGAAACCATGAGATGAGATCAGGGAGCCCAGGGAGGAGGTGTAGATTGAAAAAAGAAGGTGTCCAAGGACAGATCCTTGAGGAACTCCAACAGAGAACAGGATGGGGGTGGAGGAAGAACCACGAGAATGTACTCTGAAGGTACGGTGGGAGAGATAAGAGGAGAACCAGGCGAGGACAGAGCCCTGGAACCCAAATGAGGACAGTGTGGCAAGAAGTAATTTTTTTTTTTGTTGCATTTGTACCCTGCGCTTTCCCACTCATGGCAGGCTCAATGTGGCTTACATGGGGTAATGGAGGGTTAAGTGACTTGCCCAGAGTCACAAGAGCTGCCTGTGCCTGAAGTGGGAATCGAACTCAGTTCCCCAGGACCAAAGTCTACCACCCTAACCACTAGGCCACTCCTCCGTCAGCCTCAAAAGTGCCGGATAGGTCGAGGAGGATGAGGATGGAGTAGTGACCTTTGGATTTGGCAAGGAACAGGTCATTGCAGACTTTAGATAGTGCCGTTTCTGTCGAGTGTAGGGGGCAAAAGCCGGATTGAAGCGGATCGAGGATGGCATGAGAGGAGAGAAAATCAAGGCAATGGCTGTGAATGGCACGTTCAAGTATCTTGGAGAGGAAGGGTAGGAGGGAAATGGGGAAGTAGTTGGAGGGACAGGTAGGGTCAAGTGATGGTTTTTTGAGGAGTGGTGTGACTACAGCATGCTTCAAGGTGTCAGGGACAGTTGCAGTGGAGAGAGAGAGGTTGAGGATATGACAGATGGGGGGGCGTGACAGTAGGAGAGATGGTGTTAAGCAAATTGGTGGGGATGGGGTCAGAGGAACAGGTGGTGCATTTCGAGGAGGAAAGAAGATGGGCCGTTTCCTCTTCGGTGACATCAGGAAAAGAGGAGAAGGAGGCCTGGGTTGGTTGGTTGAGGGAGTGGGTTATAGGGTGAAGAGGAGGAGATGGCTTGGTGGTGAATTCGAGGTTGATCTTCTGCACCTTGTCACGGAAGTAGTCAGCCAGTGATTGAGGAGAGAGTGGGGGTGGGGGTGGGTGGGAGCGGAGGGCACTTTGAGGAGGGAGATAAGGGTGGCAAAGAGATGACGAGGGTTAGAGCTGAGGGAATTAGTCAGTTGGGTGTAATAGTCCTGTTTGGCGAGGAATAGGGAGGACTGGAAGGAGGAAAGCATGAATTTATAATGAATGAAATCAGTATAGGTGCGAGATTTCCTCCAGAGGCGTTCAGCCGATCGGGCGCAGGAGCGAAGGTATCGGGTGCAAGGGGTCAGCCAGGGCTGGGGATGAGTACGCCTTGTGGGATGGGAGATGGATGGTGCAAGGGTGTCCAAAGCAGAGGAGAGAGTGGCATTGTAAGTGGAAACAGCTTTGTCGACAGACTCGGAGGACATGATGGAAGGGAGGAGATTAGAGATACTAGAGGATAAGGTGGGAGGGTCGAAAGCCTGGAGATTCCTGGAAGTAGTGGTTAGTGTTGGGTGGGACTGAGGGGGAGGGTGATGAAGTGTGAAGTTGATCAGGTGATGGTCAGAGAGAGGAAGAGCTGAAGCGCAGAAATTGGAGGGTGAGCAGGTAGAGGAGAGGACAAGGTCAAGACAGTGGCCAGATTGGTGAGTAGGGGTGGTGGAGTTAAGTTGGAGGCTGAAAGAGGAGGTTAGAGTGAGGAAATGAGAAGCATAAGAGTTGGATGGGTCATCAGTGTGTATGTTAAAGTCTCCAAGAATGAGGGATGGGGATGAGGGCTCAAGAAAAACGGATAGCCAGGCATCGAAGTCGGTAAGGAAGGAAGAGAGGGAATTCTCAGGGGGGTGGTAAATGACTGCAACTCTGAGTGGCAGAGGATAGAATAGACGGATGGAGTGAACTTCAAAGGATGAGAAGGAGTGAGACTGCGGTAGGAGGAGAGGTTGAAAACTGCAGGAGGGCGAAAGTAGTAACCCGACGCCGACGCCGCGGTCAACTGGGCGGGGAGAATGGGAGAAAAGATAACCTCCATGGCATAGGGCCGCGACTGAGGCAGAGTCGTCAGGGGTGAGCCAGGTTTCAGTTAGGGGAAGCAGTTGAAGGGAGCGGGAGATGAAGAGATCATGGGTGAAGGAAAGTTTGTTGCGGACCGAGCGGGCGTTCCACAGGGCACACGAGAAGGGAAGGGAGGAGGGGGGAGGAGGAGGGGAATAGAGATGAGATTGGAGACATCGCGGAAACGTTTGCATGGATGAGACGAGGACAGGTGTGGGGGACCTGGGTTGGGATTGATGTCTCCCGCGGATAGCAGGAGAAGGAGCATGAGAGTGCAGAGGAGGGTGGGGGAGGTAGGGCGACGAAGGCGGGATGCGCTTAGGAGGAATGGGGAAGGGTTCATGGCAGGAAGGAGGTGTTGAAGGTTGAGAGCTAGGAAGGAGGAGGAGGACAGTAGAGATGGTGAGGTGGTGGGGGACGGGGGTGGGTAGGGTATTGCAGTAGTGAGCAGGACGGGAGAGGACATGGATGGGTAGTGAGTTCGTGCGGTATACAGCGATGGGGGGAGGGGGAAAAGATTAGGAAGGGATAAGGCAAGGAAGAGAATGTGTATGGGGGCCATAAGTAGTGACTGAGGTAGTTGTGCAGGCTAGGAGGCAGGCGGGGAGGCAGGTAGGTAGTTGTGCAGGCTAGGAGGCAGGCAGGTTGTTGATGGGCAGATAAGCAGGCAAGTTGAAGGGCTGATAGCAGGCAGGTTGGTTGATTGGCTAGCAGGCAGGCAGGCAGGAACAGGTGAGTGCGGTGGAGAGCTCAGCAGCAGGTTGTTGATGGGCAGATAAGCAGGCAAGTTGAAGGGCTGATAGCAGGCAGGTTGGTTGATTGGCTAGCAGGCAGGCAGGTTGGTTGATTGGCTAGCAGGCAGGCAGGCAGGAACAGGTGAGTGCGGTGGAGAGCTCAGCAACAGGACTGGAACAAGCTGGAATAATTTGGAGGTTGGTTGATTGGCTGGCAGGCAGGCAGGAACAGGTGAGTGCAGTGGAGAGCACAGTAGCCGGACTGGAACAAGCTGGAATAGTTTGGAGCAGAAGAGAGCAGGGCAGCAGGATTGGAGCAAGCTGGAACAGACGGACTGGAACGAGCTGGATCAGGCGGACTGGAACAAGCTGGATTAGGCGGACTGGAACGAGCTGGATCAGGCGGACTGGAACAAGCATTCCCCTCATTCTTTTTCCTCCTTTCCTGAAGTTACTATAGAGGAAACTACACTTCTCCTTTTTTTCTCAAAATGTACCACCTGTTCCTCTGATCCCATTCCCACCCACTTTCTTAATGCCATCTCTCCTGCTCTTATTCCTTTTATCTGTCACATTCTCAACCTCTCACTTTCCACTGCGACTGTCCCTGCTGCCTTTAAACATGCTGTGGTCACACCCATAGGAGCCAACTTTTCAAAATTATTGGGGGTGCTAATCCCAATGGAAATAACTCCTCCCTGGACACAAACAAAGAATTTTCTCAATATTGGGGGTGCTCAAGCACCCACAGCACCCACAGAGTTGGCTCCAATGGTCACACCTCTCCTTAAGAAGCCTTCACTCGACCCTACTTGTCCCTCTAATTACCGACCCATCTCCCTCCTCCCTTTTCTCTCCAAATTACTTGAGCATGCTGTTCACCGCCGCTGACTTGATTTTCTCTCCTCACATGCTATTCTTGACCCACTACAATCTGGTTTTCGCCCTCTCCACTCAACCGAAACTGCTCTTACTAAAGTCTCCAATGACCTATTACTGGCTAAATCCAGAGGTCTCTATTCCATCCTCATTCTTCTTGATCTTTCCGCTGCTTTTGACACTGTCGATCACAGCATACTCCTTGATATCCTGTCCTCACTTGGATTCCAGGGCTCTGTCCTTTCCTGGTTCTCTTCCTACCTCTCCCTCCGCACCTTTAGTGTTCACTCTGGTGGATCCTCTTCTACTTCTATCCCTCTGCCTGTCGGCGTACCTCAGGGTTCTGTTCTTGGTCCCCTCCTCTTTTCTATCTACACTTCTTCCCTTGGTTCATTAATCTCATCCCATGGCTTTTCCTACCATCTCTATGCTGATGACTCCCAAATCTACCTTTCTACCCCTGATATCTCACCTTGCATCCAAACCAAAGTTTCAGCGTGCTTGTCTGACATTGCTATCTGGATGTCTCAACGCCACCTGAAATTAAACATGACCAAAACCGAGCTTCTCATTTTTCCCCCCAAACCCACCTCCCCACTCCCCCCGTTTTCTATTTCTGTTGATGGCTCTCTCATTCTCCCTGTCTCCTCGGCTCGAAACCTTGGGGTCATCTTTGACTCTTCTCTCTCCTTCTCTGCTCACATCCAGCAGACCGCCAAGACCTGTCGTTTCTTTCTTTACAACATCCGTAAAATCCGCCCCTTTCTTTCCGAGCACTCTACCAAAACCCTCATCCACACCCTTGTCACCTCTCGTTTAGACTACTGCAATCTGCTTCTTGCTGGCCTCCCACTTAGTCACCTCTCCCCTCTCCAATCGGTTCAAAACTCTGCTGCCCGTCTCGTCTTCCGCCAGGGTCGCTTTACTCATACTACCCCTCTCCTCAAGTCGCTTCACTGGCTCCCTATCCGTTTTCGCATCCTGTTCAAACTTCTTCTACTAACCTATAAATGTACTCACTCTGCTGCTCCCCAGTATCTCTCCACACTCGTCCTTCCCTCCACCCCTTCCCGTGCACTCCGCTCCATGGATAAATCGTTCTTATCTGTTCCCTTCTCCACTACTGCCAACTCCAGACTTCGCGCCTTCTGTCTCGCTGCACCCTACACCTGGAATAAACTTCCTGAGCCCCTACGTCTTGCCCCTTCCTTGGCCACCTTTAAATCTAGACTGAAAGCCCACCTCTTTAACATTGCTTTTGACTCGTAACCACCTGCCTCCACCTACCCTCCTCCTTCCTGTACACAATAATTGATTTGATTTGCTTACTTTATTTTTTGTCTATTAGATTGTAAGCTCTTTGAGCAGGGACTGTCTTTCTTCTATGTTTGTGCAGCGCTGCGTATGCCTTGTAGCGCTATAGAAATGCTAAATAGTAGTAGTAGTAGTAGTAGTAGTAGTAGTAGTAGGGAGAAGTTGGATCAGGCAGACTGGAATAAGCAGGGAGAAGCTGGGTCAGGCGGACTGGAACGAGTAAGGAAAAGCTGGGTCAGGCGGTCATGAACAAGCTGGAGCAGAAGGGCTGGAAGAAGCTACTCCTAGGCAGTCGTCATCCATAGACAAAGCATGTAAGCAAGGAATATCATTACTAGGCCACTGCCAACACATTGGCCATGCCATATGAAAGGATGGGGAGGTGGGATGTCATGTGACCCTACCATTTCCACCGTGCTAGATCTACCACATTTTCACCATCTGGGCAATCTTTATGCTGTGTGTAACTCCTGCCCCATATATAACTTCAATGCATGAGCATAAAGAAACTAGAACAAGAGAACAGCCCTTAGCATGCGAAGCATTTCAGGACACAAACCAATAGGACAAGAACTTCTCTGCACTAACATATGTATATCTTAAATGTAGACTGCTAGTGGTAGAGAAATATGTTTTCTGTTCCTTCAAGATACATTCAAATAGATAGCTCAGCACAATGAGGGGAGAATGTGGATTGGTGTATAGCAGAGAGGCAGAGAGACCTGACTCATGTACCAACACTGTATGTTCACAGAGTAACAAACTGTTAGTTTTACCTTCCAGTCTGTTCAAACACTGTGTAACACTGAAGCGTTGAAGTCAAAATGGCGGACACCACACATCATCAAAATCATTTGTATCCAAAGCCTTATTTTATCTACATCAAACTTTAAAAACAAAAAAAGAGAACAAAACAGCGACCAGCTCACTTATCTGAGAATGCAGATTATAGCACTGTGGAGACTTGATCAACACACCAACAGACCCTCACCAAATACAGAACAAGGGATCACAAATTAAAAGTAAAACTATTTAGACAAAAATTGAGATGGGAACTCCCCAAAATTAAACTTAACATGTACTGCAACACTGGAGAGAGGAAAAACAGAAATGCATTTCCTTTTCTACTGAACATTTACTATGCACATTTTTCCCAAAGCTAACGTATTCCATTTAAAGCATTCAAAATAAAATTCTTTTTTTTCTACCTTTGTAATCTGGACATTTTATTTTTCCATCATGTTGGTTCTGGTTTCTCTTTTCTGCTTTCCTGTCTATGTCTTTTTTCCTGTCTAATCCCTCACTACACCTCCTCTGACATCTTGATTGTTCCTTTTTAGCTCTTTCCTGTTTTTTTTTTTTTCTTTTCTGCTCTGTCAACTCAAATTTCACCCTCTATCACCCTTCTCCTCCTCTTTACTTTTCAGCCACCTATCACATTTCTATCTTCTGTCACCCATTAGCTCTCCCATTGCCCATCTCAAACCTTCCCCAGCCCTTCATTCTTCTTCTTTAATCCCCATTATCATATTTCTACTCACTGTAATCACTATCCTCTCATTCATTTTCTTGCCACCCCCTTCTGGCCTCTCCCACATGGTTTCACCATCCTCTCCACCCTTCTAGCCCAGCAACTGCTCCCTCTTTCTCCCCTTTCATAGCCTGACATCTCCCTGTGCTTTCTCTCTTCCCTCCTGCTCGCTCCCCCATTTTTCCAGCATTTCTTCTTCTCTCTTCCCTCACTTCCACTGTCTGGCATTTCTCCATCACTCCCTTCTACTCTTGGATCTAACATCTCCCTCTTTCTCCCTCTTTCTCCCCTCTCTTACCTCCTGTGTATCTCTCCCTCCCTCTCATCTACCCCCATGTCCAATATCTCTCCCTCTCTCCTATTCTCCACCATCTTTCTCTTTCTTGTCCTTGTGCCCAAAATCTCTCTTCCCACTCCCCCATGCAGCATTTTCTCCCTTCCTCCTGTCCACTACCTTGTCCAACGTTTCTGCCTCTCTCCCTTGTGCACCATCTCCCCCTCCCTTCCACCCTTACGTCCAACATTTGTCCCTCTTTCACCCCTCACCCTCCATGCAGCATCTCCCCCTTCCTTCCACCATTATATCCAACATTCTTCTCTCGTTCTCACCCTCAACCCCACCCTTAATGCCCAACATTTCTTCCTCTGTCACCCCTCTCACCCTCCATGCAGCCTTTCACCCACCTCTCCAGCCCCTATGTCCAACATTTCTCCCTCTCTCACCCTCCTCTCCACCCATATGTCCAACAATTCTCCCTCTCACCCTCCATGCAGCATCTCTCCCCTCTGACACATGTCCAGCATTTCTCTCACCCTCCATGCGGCCTCTCTCCCTCCCCTCTCACCCTCCATGCAGCTTTTCACATTCTCCTCTACACCTGTGTCCAACAATTTTCCCTCTCACCCTCCATGCAGCATCTCTCCCCTCTGACACTTATGTCCAACATTTCTCTCTCTCACCCTCCATGCAGCATCTCTCCCCTCTGACACACATTTCTCTCTCTCACCCTCCATGCAGCATCTCTCCCCTCTGACACACATTTCTCTCTCTCACCCTCCATGCAGCATCTCTCCCCTCTGACACACATTTCTCTCTCTCACCCTCCATGCAGCATCTCTCCCCTCTGACACACATTTCTCTCTCTCACCCTCCATGCATGGCTATTCAATGCCGGGCCATTTCCGGTGATTGAAATTGAGTATTTAGTTTCATTTTTGGCTGCACCAACTTAATTGATTAAGCTGATATTAAGTGCTTAGCTGTTAAAGACGGGCCTGCAATGTATGTAGCCTATTTTAGCCACTAAACAGAGCCGGTTTGGCATTGAATATCTGCACCTAACTGGCTGTGTCACGTAATGTAGTCAGTGGCTAGCCATTAACTGTGGATATCCAGTGGGATATAACCAGTTATCACCCACTGAAAATCTGCAGTTAGGTGCTAAAACGCTATTTGACCAGCAAGGAGCCATTCCTGTCCAGTTAAATAGTTTTGAATATTACTCTTTATGAGCCATTTCTGCATGTCCCTGGTAAAAACTTCCAATACCGTACGACATGATACATTACCACCTTGTAGAGGACAGACAATGAGCATATGGGTGCACAATTCAGGAGGAGATCATCATGGTCGTGATACATTTCAATTCGAAGGTTCACCATCTGTATTTTTGAAGAGCTTTGCCTGAGAGAAATGGAAGGACACATATAGGCCCGATCAGTTATATATATATATATATATGTATATATGTTACCTTAGGACCATTCATTAGTGTAAATACAATACTTTCCTCCACATCACCATCTCCAGTAAGTCACCTTTAGTGTAGTGTGATCACCTACATGGTGGACACCCAACTCTGTGATGTGTTGTTGAAGGTGTAGACAGGGTTTGTAGGAGGCAGGTGTTAGCTTGAAGAAATCTAAATATTTTGGGCCCAATATTCAAAAGATTTATGCTCCTAATTTTCAGAGTTATGCTCCTAAACTGGCCCCTTTGAAAATGTACTAGGGCTGATATTCAGCCAGTGGTCCTCAGTGTTTTGCTGTAACATCTGCTGGTCATATCCGGGCTCTGGCATTGAATTTCCAGGTTTCCAGAGCCAGCTATATCATAGCTGCTAGAAGTGTGCACGGGGACATATATGGTCCCCATACTGTCCCCTCACTATCCCCAGTCAATTCTTTTCCATCCTCATTATATTGGAACTGCCTGCTCACCATCCCCACAGTTTTGTTTCACATTCCCATACCCAATCTGCATTGAAAAGATAAGGAACATGATAGCCGGTCATGTGTTTGCTGTCCACCACCGGCGTTAAATCCAGATATTTAATACCGGGCAATTTCTTGCAACCAGCACTGAATATCTGGGTGTATTTTGGCTGCTAAAAAGTTAACCGGCTATGCTGATTTTCAGCGCTAACCGGTTAACATTTTAGTGGTCACAGATAGGCCTGTTATTTAAGTGCTCAACATAGCAGTTTGATGCTGACTATCCACACCTGACCGCCTGTGTTACACAATAAAGTTGGTTAATGGCTAGCCACTAACCGCAGTGGCGTACCAAGGGGGGGCGGTGGGGGCGGTCCGCCCCGGGTGCACGCCTCTTGGGGGGTGCCGCGCGCCTGTCGGCTCTTCGTTTCCATGCTCCTTCTGCCCCGAAACAGGCTACTTCCTGTTCCGGGGCAGAGGGAGCATGGAAACGAACAGCCGACAGGCGCGCGGCACTTCCCCAGCGGCGTGCACCTGGGGGGGTTCTTTCACCGGGGGTGTCGCGCTGCACCCGGGGGGTTCTTTTGCCGGGGAGGGGGGTCGCGCTGCACCCGGGGGGCGGGGCGCATCGGCGATCCGCCCAGGGTGTCAGCCCCCCTAGGAACGCCACTGACTAACTTTGATATTCAGTGGGAGATAACCAGTTATATCCCGCTGAATAGCCAACGTTAGGAGCTTAAATGCTATATAACAAGCCAGAAACGGCTCCTGGCCGGTTAAATAGTTTTGAATATCAGGTGGGGGAGGCTTGTAAATTCAAACCAAATGTAAAATGTGTCCTATAACTTGTTAAAATTTAACTTTGTTAAATGTGCAAGAAAAACATATTTATTAACATGGACTGCAAGAAAACAATCAAAATAGCCAGTTTTGCTTTAAGCACTAACCGGCCATTTACAGCAGCACTGACTGGTCAAAGGCTGCTGAAAATGACCGGTTAGTCTGGAACAGGCAATTTAATTGGTCAGGAGCTATTTTTGGACAGTTAAATCACTTTGAATATCAACTCCTACATTTATGAGCATAAGATGTGGGTGGCAACAAGAGCAGACTTACAGCAGGAAAATGAGTTAGGAGTTTAGCACTGATTTTCAGCACTAGCCTCATAAATTAAGCAAATGAAAGGCGGAGCTAAAGTTATAAACATAACTTTTAAGCTCCTAAATTAAGATGAATTTTCAGCTGAGGGGCATTTTTGATATGACATCTAAGTCCAACTCTGGACGTTTTGCTAAAAATGTGCAAAATTCAAGTGGGGAATATAGCCATTTTCATAACAGAAAAACATCTATTTTTTTTTTTTTTCAAAGATTGCTGTTTGCTAGATGTTTTTGTGCTCTGTGCATTTATCTTTTTGGTCCATCAGCAAATTTAATTATCTCACTAGTTACTCCCATCTCTAGGTCATTTATAAACATGTTAAAAAGCAGTGGTCCCAGCACAGACCCCACTAACTACCCTTCTCCATTGAGAATGCTGACCATTTATTTATTTTATTTATTTTATTTATTTGTTATGATTGTATCCCACATTTTCCCACCTATTTGCAGGCTCAATGTGGCTTACATATAACTATAAAGGCATCCACCAATTCCGGTATGATCAAATACAAGGTAATGACAGGTAGAATAAGGTTCATATGTGAACAGATGCGTTAGGGAATCATAGAGAGGAAGAGTTATTTTGTGTTTATTCCGAGCCTTGGTTTCGTTGTGTTGCAGGGTTTAGGCATTTATGTTGGGTCGGTAGGGTATGCCTTATTGAACAAGTTCATTTTGAGTGATTTCCAGAAGTTTAGGTGGTCATACGTTGTTTTCACGGCTTTTGGTAACGGGTTCCATAGTTGTGCGCTTATATAGGAAAAGCTGGATGCATAGGTTAATTTGTATTTGAGTCCTTTGCAACTTGGGTAATGGAGATTTAAGTATGTTCGTGATGATCCTGTTGTGTTCCTGGTTTGTAGATCTACTGAATTTTGGATAGATTTTATCTTGTTTTCTTTTGTCCTCTGTGCTAGCCTGCCATTATAAGAGTTTCTTTTCTATCTTAATTGAATTTTGAATTATTGTACACCACTTGCAATTTGCTTTTGAAGGTTGTATATTAAAACTAAATAAACCATAAACCATATTTAAATCACTTGTAGCTGCCTAGACAGTGCTATTGAGTGGCACATCACCAGACTCGACCCTTCGCAGCCACGTCCCAAGGGGGCAGATCAGGGGCATTATAGAGGGCGGAGCCAGAGAAGAGCCAGGCCGTTATGCGGATCCTGGCAATATCCAGTGATGTTACCTGCATTGCTAATTGGGCATTCAGAAACACATAAAAAGCTGTCCTAAGTTTGCCAGGTTACCTGTATGGGTGCTGGCCCTCAATACTGACTGGCATCCGTATAACTTCCAGATACTGGTCTACATTGTATATATTACAGGATACTTATACCCCACACTTACCTCATGAGCTCCGTATAGCTTACATAATGAAGAGACTGGCATTCCCAGAAATAAGTTACATCATAAGTACATAAATATTGCCACACTGGGACACCATCAAGCCCAGCATCTTGTTTCCAGCAGTGGCCAATCCATGTCACAATACCTGGCAAGATCCCGAAAAAAGTTCAATACATTTTATGCTGCATATCCCCAAGTCAATTTAACAATGGTCTATGGACTTTTACTTTAGGAAGCTGTCCAGACCCTTTTTAAACTCTTCTTGGTACTGTCCCTTCCTAATCTGTTTCTCCATCTGAAACCACTGTACACTGCAGGCACACATTGTCCACCCTCTGTATTCATCATCTCACAATCCTTTTTCTCGGCTCTCAACCTTCAACATTTCCTTCCTTCCATTCATCCATCTCCTTTCTATTGAGTACATCTGGCCTTCGTCACTGTCGTCATACCTCTCCTACTCTTCTCCGTACTCTCTTGCTCCTTCTCCTGCTGTCTGCTGGGGACATTAATCCCAATCCTGGTCCTCCACATCAGCTCTCATCCTATTTGTGCAGGTCACACCGTGATATCTCCAATCTAATTTCTGTTCCTCTCCTCCCCCCTTCTTCCCTGCCTTTCTCTTGCGCTCTGTGGAATGCCAGCTCTGTCTGTAACAAACTTTCCTACATCTATGACCTCTTTATCTCTTGTACTCTCCATCTGCTTGCCCTAACTGAAACTTGGCTTTACCCTGAAGACTCTGCTTCAGTTTCGGCCCTATGCCATGGAGGTTCTTTTCTCCCATACTCCTCGCCTGGTTGGCCACGGAGGTGGTGTCGGGCTACTACTTTCACCCTCTTGTAGATTTCAACCTCTTCTTTCACCTCAGTCTCACTGTTTTTCTTCCTTCGAAATCCACTCCTTCCGTCTATTTGCTACTCTGCCTCTCCGAGTAGCAGTCATTATCGACCCCCTGATAAGTCCCTTTCTTCCTTTCTCACTAACTTTGATGCCTCACTTTCCTTCTTTTTTTGAACCTTCATCTCCTTCCCTCATTCTTGGGGATTTTAACATTCATGCTAATGATCCCTCTGACTCTTATGCTTCTCAGTTTCTTGCTTTAACATTCTCTTTCAATCTTCAGCTGTGCTCCACTGCCCCCACTCACCAGAATGGCCACTGTGTCTTGATCTTATCCTCTGCTCAAACTGCTCACTCTCCAGTTTCTGTGCCTCAAAACTCTTCCCCTCTCTGACCATCATCTGATAACTTTCACACTTAAACACCCTCCTCCCCAGTCCAGTCCAATCTTAAGCAATATATTTAGGAATCTTCAGGGTATTGACCTTTCTACTCTGTCCTCCAGTGTTTCAAATCTCTTCTCTACCACTATGTTATCCAAGTCTGTCAATGAGGCTGTCTCTTCCTATAATACTATTCTCTCCTCTGCTCCGGATACTCTCGCTCCTCCCATTCCCCGTTCTGTAAAACATACCAAACCCCAGCCTTGGCTGACCTCTAGAATCCGCTATCTATGTTCCTGTGCCCGCTCTGCCGCTTTGGCTGAAATCCCGTGCCCATGCTGACTTCATACATTTCAAATTCTTGCTGACCTCCTTCCAGTCTGCTCTTTTACTTGCCAAACAGGAGTATTATATCCAGTTGACAAATTCTCTTGGCTCAAACCCTCAATGTCTCTTTGCCACACTGAACTCTCTCTTCAAAGTGCCTTCACCTCCAACCCCCCTTTACTTTCCCCCCCAGACTCTGGCTGAGTACTTTCATGATAAGGTTCACTAAGCTAACTGCCACCACATTTTCTGGCAACAAATTCCAGAGTTTTACACGTTGAGTGAAGACAAATTTTCTCTGATAAAGATCATCTCATATCAAAACACATAAATAAAACAATTACCAGAGATCGCACTCAGCAATTACTGCCCAGCATTCTCACCCTGTTGAGCTTCAATCCCCCTTCCTTCCATCTATACAGCACCAGCTCCAATCCCCCTACCAACCTCATCCCCAGCATCAGGTACAATCCTCTTTTCTCCCTCCCCTTAGTACCAGCTCCGATCCCCCTCCTTCCCACCAAGCACCAGATCTGATCTCCCTCCCTCCCCGCAGGTTCAGTCCTCCTCCCAACAGCCCACTGGCACCAGCTCCAGTCACTCTACTTCTTTCTCACCTGGTACCAGCTCCAATCGTCCTCCCAAACCAGCCCCCCCCCCCCAACACAACATTTAATCCCCTTTCCTCCTTCCCACCCAGCACCAACTTTGATCCTCCTACCAACTTCCCCCACCTGATACCAGCTGCCATCCCCCTCTTACACTCCAGGCACCTGCTCTGATCCCCCTCCCTCCCAGCAGGTCCAGTCCTCCTCCCAACACCCCATTGGTACCACCTCTGATTACCCTCCTTCCTTCCCACCTGACACCAGCTCCGATCGCCCTCCCCCCCCCCCCAGCAATATAAGACTTCTCTATGGTGCACTTACTGTTTGTAAATTGTCCCACTAGTGGAGAGGAAAATTTTATGTATACTGTAGGTAATTACTGCAATATACCTAATTATAGATAAGGAAACATAGCCAGGGAGAGTAAAGTGGATGGGACTGTTTCCAGGAGGAGGAAGAAACCAAAAAGGCATCTGTCACCAAACTCTGTGGTCAATGTCCGCAAATATGTTGAGACCCTCAAGGTGAAATATATAAGCCAGGTCTCCTGTGATAGCTGGCACCAAAAGTAAAGGGTCTGTCTCCACTGTGGGCTGAGTGTGCCTCAGAGATGGTGACATGACATAGGGGGAAGGTAGAAGGATCCGACGATATGCAAGGAGTACAACAGGAGTCTATATGTAGGTGTCTACTTTCCTTTACAGAATACTAGTGCAACCGAGTATATACCAAGTCTATGTGCTTAGGCATGACAAGTCATACACAGAGCTGGTGTCATTCTGTGTGCTTAAAAGCCTGTGATACACATGTAACTCATACCAGTCCAACCGACTCTATGTGCTTGGGCATGACACTTACATCAGTCATAGAGCTGCTGTCATTGTGTATGCCTCAATGCCACTGATACACGTGTAACACAGTATTTACAGAATACTGGCTTAACCAACCATATACCGAGTTTATGACAAGTCAGCCATAGAGCTGGTGTCATTGTGTGTGCCTAAATGCCCATGATACACGTGTAACACAGTATTTACAGAATACTGGTGCAACCGAGGTTATAACGAGTCTATGTGCTTAGGCATGACACTCCAGCCACAGCGGTGGTGTCGTGTGTGTTTAAATGCTAGTGATACACGTGTAACATACTGGTGCAACCGAGTATATACCAAGTCTATGTTCTTAGGCATGACATGTCCTCCACAGAGCTGGTGTCATTGTGTGTTCCTAAATGCCCGTGATACACGTGTAACACGGTATTTACAGAATACTGGTGCAACCGAGGTTATAACGACTTTATGTGCTTAGGCATGACACTCCAGCCACAGTGGTGGTGTCATTGTGTGTGTGTAAATGCTAGTGATACACGTGTAACACATACTGGTGCAACCGAGTATATACCGAGTCTATGTGCTTAGGCATGACACTCCAGCCACAGTGGTGGTGTCATTGTATGTGGCTAAATGGCCATGATACATGTGTAACACAGTATTTTATAGGTTATCCCCTGGATTCTATATACTTTATTTTATTTTTTGTTACATTTGTACCCCGCGCTTTCCCACTCATAGCAGGTTTAATGCGGCTTACGTGGGGCAATGGAGGGTTAAGTGACTTGCCCAGAGTCACAAGGAGCTGCAGTGGGAATTGAACCCAGTTCTCCAGGACCAAAGTCCACCACGCTAACCTCTAGGCCACTCGTAGTGTGTGCGCAATTTATGTGCTCTGCTCTACAAACCTTTTAGTGTTGATAATTGACCAATAATGACTAATTTTCAACAGTAATTGGCAATAATTTGAATTTAGGCATTCATCTTTTTAGGTGTATTTTAAAAAGAGGTGCTCTTAAATTCCAGCATGTATAGCCAAAGGGAGGAGGCGCAGCAATGTGATGAATGTGGCCATGTTGGTGCCATCAATCAATACTACGTGCGTGGTTGTAGAATTTAGGGTAGCATCTAAATCTAGGCACATCCACCCAACCTCTGTGTTATTCTATAAACCACGTGTGAATGTAGACACAGCTTATAGAATACAGCTAGGAACGTAAATTGGATACACCTAGATTTTAGTTGCAATATATAGAATACGGCCCTATGTGTATAAATGAATGTCCAGAGTTTGCCATGTGCACACAAACCTGTAAAATATACAATATGGGTGTATTTACAGATTACTGCATAGGCGCATATCCAGTATGTACGCACGTATGTGTGCACATATCTGTAAATATTTATTTATTTTTATTTATTTTATTTGTTGTCAAATTTATAGACTGTTTTATCCTCCAGTGGGATACAGTAAAAATACACATACCATTAAATAAAGTATCAAACATATAATTAATTACATTCATTATCTTAAGTATAATATCAAATAGACATTATTATTAGGATTTATTTTTCTGCCTTTTTGAAGGAATTCACTCAAAGCGGTGTACAGTAAGAATAAATCAAACATAAGCAATAAACAATTACAGCATCAAAAATATTCAAATAACAATACAAAATATGGCACAGTATACTACTTACAATGTCAACACAATACATAATAGAATATTTTAACTGACAGTGTAGGGAATAAGCAAAGATGGAACAAATAGGCAAGAGAGTAAGAGGAGTTAGAAAGTAAGGTGACTAATTTAAAGAAGGGTGCACATGAGGTCAGAGATTTATCTTAGTTGGGGTAGAAGTGGTTAAACATGTCCTGCTGCAGTATCATGTGTCACTCCTTGTGTGTGTGAGTGAGACTAACAAGTTAGTTACTTCTTCCATTAAAGGCCTGGTTGAAGAGCCAAACTTTCACCTGCTTCCTGAAGTAGTGATAGTCTTGTGTTAAGTGGAGCCTTTCAGGCAATGCATTCCAGAGTGTGGGGGCTACTCCGGAGAAGGCTTGCTTGCGGGATCACGTCGTATAATGTCTTTTGGAGAGGGTCTGTTTAGTGATAGTCCTTGAGTGGACCTTAGTGTCCTTGGAGGTGTGTAGAGGCTCATCCTATTCTTCAGGTACTCGGGGCCATTTCCTTTAAGGGCCTTGAAGATCAGACATAATAGTTTTAAATTTAGCCCTGTATTGTACTTGTAGCCAGTGAAGTTTTTGCAAAAATGGTCTGATGTGGTCACGTCGCTTGCAACCTTCTATGAGTCTTGCTGCTGCATTCTGAATCAACTGGAGCTGGTGCAGGCCCTTTGTAGTCAGACCATTGTATAGTGCATTGCTGTAATCCAGTCTTGATGTTATCATGGCATGCACAACTGGGATAAGATTTACCTTCTCAATGTAAGAAGAGAGGCAGCGTAGCTGTCGCAAATAGTAGAAGCAGCTCTTGAAGGCTGCTTGGATTTGGGGAATCAGAATAAGTACTGAACGTAACTGTATTCCAAGGTTTCTGACTTGTGATTTGAGGGGAGTTTGTACTTCCCAAAAGAGATTTTGATGTCAGGTATGTTAGGAACTCAGAGAAGGTTTTACTTGGATTCAGGCAACGTTTGTTATGTTTAACCCATTGTTGAACTGATTAATAATAACAATGAACAAAACAAATTAAAAGAAGACGAAAAGAGGCAAATCCAGCCACAGATACTGGAAAGAACGAGTCATCACAGGCTAGTGTCAAGCTGACCAAACTAGCTATAGCCCATAGATTCCAACAATTACTTAAAACTACAGTAAGCTTGATATATTTTGGTTTTATGGCCTGCTTCAGACACACAAATCACTGTGTGAGTCATATTCTAGATAGTGGTACTGATCTAGTACTCTTAAAGATGGGGCATCAAGAGACCTCATCCACACAGGCCCTAAAAATAATGGGAACCTTTCCAAAACTCATAGCAGCCCTGCAATATGTAAAAGACATATTAATTTATGGCTGTTGACTCATCAAGCTCTAGATATTTCCTTTATATGCAGTTTTGGTTGACCATTATTAAAGTTTCATCAGTTTTCGACATGAAACAAATTGAAAACCAAAAATGAACACAGCAAGTAAAACAAAAATAACATATAAAATCATCAAAAATCATATAATCAAATAGCTAAAAAATATATATGATTGCATGCCACATCCATAATGTCATACATCATTCAAACAAAATTGCACGTTCAAAATGATCTTGTCATTATATTGCAAATCCCTGCTGAAACAGATAAGTGTTCAGCCATTTTTTAAATGTTAAACACTGAGTCTGAGCTCACACATCTGCTGATAATTAATTCCATAAAGTAGGCCTGGCGATGAAAAATACTTCATCAGAGAATTCTGCCTGGTGGAAGTATTTTAGTACTATCTAAATGCAATTAACTTTCATAATGCAATAATCGGTGTGGGTCGATAAATCTTACAAATAGAAGATGCTAGTTTTTAGAACATTTGCGCATGTAACTGGCGCATACATTTTAGTAGGCAACACAGAGACACTTGGGGAACACAAAGCCAAAGGCAAAATAAATAAATAGATATTACTACATAGAAAGGTCAAAATAATAAAAACAATTTAAAGAACAATAATAAAATCAGTCACAACGTTTCACCCTCAAGCTAACTCAGGGGTTACAAACATTAACAACTGAAAAATAAATATAAAACATCTCTTAAAATCAACACATACATGAAGACACATATATGATAATACATAAAGTAATTACATAAAGAAGCAGATCAATCCAACAATATTAAAACTGAGGGGCCCTTTTACTGAGCTGTGTAGGTGCCTTTGCGTGCCCAACGCGCATCAATTTTGAGTTACCGCCTGGCTACCTTGTGGCCCTTGGGGTAAGTTCATTTTTGACGCACGTCTGCTAGGCATGCCAGAAAATATTTTTTGTTTTCTGGCACGCAAAACCTTAGGTGCATAAAATTAGCGCATGCTACCTTTGTAGGCGCCAATAGGAATAGTATGGGAGCCTATACGGTTCGCACATGCTAAAAATGCTAAGTAAACAGGGCCTTAAACTTCATATATTAATTATCCAGTCACTGAAGTTAGTTTTAAATACAGAAGTAGCCAATTCCTGTATACAGTGTTCACAGAACAAATATTTTAAAATAAATCTAATATCACAAAGCAAAAGGCTATACAATGATCAGCAAATGATCGTATATATCACAAAAACAACAGAGCAAAATTCATCTGAAACTAATACTCACAGAAATGATGCATTGAATGGTAATCTAAAATGCTTTAAAATACAACTGGCAGACAGCTTAAAGTAAAATACCACATATTTTACAGTACCATTTTCCTGGTCCTCCCACATTTGCAACCAAGAACATAATATAACAAGCATACAATATAAAATCATATTTAACTGATTCAATGTATTCGATTGATTCATTGCATTATCTCATGGAGCGTTTTCTTTAAAACCTTAAATATAATAGCATTCTCATAAATTCTTCCTTTAAGTGATGTGATATTTAAAAATCTAACAAATGTATACTTTAAGTAAAAAAAACATCACTTTAGTAGATCTACTTGTTAGAATAATCTATTATTTAAAATGGATTATGGTTTATTTGGCTTAATAACGCGTGTTTTGGGTGTGCGCTGGGCCATTTTTTTTACCGCGGCTGGAAAAAGGTTTTTTTAATGGGCCGGGAAATGGGCATGTGCCTGGCTCGTACACTATCCACGCAGTAACCCTGCAGTGCACAGCAACTGCTGATTACTGCCAGGAATGCCCCCACATGATAGAAAATAGAAAATTATTTTCTACCGCAGGATTCGATGCACCAAACTCAGAATTACCACTGGGTGCATGTGCTAGCCCGTCAGTGGTGCCGACTTGGCATGCCTTACTTGCACATTAGCTCTCCCGCACCTTAGTAAAAGGGCCCCTCAGTTACTTACCAAATTGCAATTTACTGTAAGTATCGAAAAAGAAGACTTTACCTTGCTCCCCTGCCCCAGAGAGGGGGGCATCTTGCAACAGAAGGGGAGGGACAGAGGCTCAGGGCAGCTAGAAGTGGAGGAGGAGCCACCACCAGAGTATACATTAAAAATGCGATGGGAGAGATAAGAAGAAAACCAGGAATGAACAGAGCCCTGAAATCCAAGTGACGACAGCGTATCTAGGTGTTGGCGGTGATCAACAGTGTCAAAAGCAGCAGATAGATCGAGAAGGATGAGGACAGAATAGAGACCTTTGGATCTGGCCAGGAACAGGACATTGGAAACTTTAGCAAGCGCTGTTTCAGTTGAATGAAGAGGACAAAAGCCAGACTGAAGTGGATCAAGAATAGCTTGAAATGAAAGAAAATCAAGACAACGGTAGAAATACATGAGGAGGATGTCTTAACACTGGAGATGTCCATCAACAACCATTGAACAAACACTCTGATCTCTTCCTATGGTTTTCAGTATCACCTTTACACTGATGACTCCCACATCCACCTCTCCACACCAGAAATCTCAGCAAGAATCCAGGCCAAAGTATCAGTCTGCCTGTCTGGCATTGCTGCCTGGATGTCTCACCGCCATCCAAAAATAAACATGCCCAAGACTGAGCTTCTTATCTTTCCTCATAAACCAACCTCTCCTCTTCCCCCATTCTCTATCTCTGTGGATAACACTCTCATCCTCCCTGTTTCATCAGCTCATAACCTTAGGGTCATCTTCGAATCGTCTCTCTTCTTTTCTACACATATTCAACAGACTGCTAAAACCTGTTGTTTCTTTCTCTATAATATCACCAAAATTCATCCTTTCCTCTCTGAGCACCCTACCAGAACCCTTATCCACTCTCTTATCACCTCTTGCTTAGACTATTGCAACTTGCTTCTCACAGGTCTCCCACTAAGCCATCTCTCTCCCCTTCAATCTGTTCAAAATTCTGCTGCACAACATATATTCCACCAGTGTTGCTAAGCTCATATTAGCCCTTTCCTCAAGTCACTTCATTGACTCCCTATCCATTTCCGCACACAGTTCAGACTCTTCTTATTGACTTACAAGTGCATTTTCTCTGTAGCAACTCAGTACCTCTCCACTCTTATCTCTCCCTACACTCCTCCCCAGGAACCCCATTCACTGGGTAAATCTCTTTTATCTTGCTGCACCATATGCCTGGAATAGACTTCCTAAGCCAGTACGTTAAGCTCCATCTCTGGCCATCTTCAAATCTAGGCTAAAAGCCCACCTTTTTGATGCTGCTTTCAACTCCTAACCCTTACTTATTTGTTCAGTACCCATGTTTTATAATTCCTACTACTACTACTACTTAGCATTTCTATAGCGCTGCCAGGGTTACGCAGTGCTGTACAAGTTTAAACATGGGGAAGGACAGTCCCTGCTCAAGAGAGCTTACAATCTAAAGGTTACAAACTATGTAGCCAGTGTAGGTATCATGAATGGGGAAGGTGGTTAGGCGCCAAAAGCAAGGGAGAAGAGATGGGCTTTGAGTAAGGACTTGAAAATGGGCAGGGAGGGCGCATGGCATATGGGCTCGGGAAGTCTGTTCCAGGCATAAGGTGATGCGAGGCAGAAGGGGCGGAGTCTGGAGTTAGCGGTGGTGGAGAAGGGTACAGATAGGAGTGATTTGTCCTAAGAGCGGAGGTTACGGGTGGGAACATACGGGGAGAGGAGGGTAGAGAGGTAATGGGGGGCGGCAGATTGAGTGCACTTGAAGGTCAATAGGAGAAGCTTGAACTGTATACGGTAACGGATCGGGAGTCAGTGAAGCGACTTGAGGAGAGAGGTGATATGAGAGTATCGGTTCACGCGGTAGATAAGACGTGCGGCGGAATTTTGGACAGATTGAAGGGGGGATAGATGGCTAAGCGGGAGGCCAGCGAGAAGAAGGTTGCAATAGTCAAGACGAGAGGTAACGAGCGAGTGGACGAGGGTTCGGGTGGTCTGTTCAGAGAGGAATGGGCGAATTTTGCTAATATTATAGAGGAAGAAGCGACAGGTCTTAGCTGTCTGCTGGATATGGGCAGAGAAGGAGAGGGAGGAGTGGAAAATGACTCCGAGACTGCGGGCTGAAGAGACGGGGAGGATGAGGGCGTTGTCAACAGAGACGGAAAGTGGGGGAAGAGGAGAAGAGGGTTTGGGTGGAAAGACAAGGAGCTCAGTCTTTGCCATGTTCAGTTTCAGATGCCAGTTGGACATCCAGGCAGCGATGTCTGAAAGGCAGGCCGAAACTTTGGCCTGGGTTTCGACTGTGATGTCGGGAGTGGAGAGGTAAAGCTGGGTATCATCAGCATAGAGATGGTACTGGAAACCATGTGATGAGATCAGCGAGCCCAGGGAAGAGGTGTGGATCGAGAAAAGAAGCGGTCCAGGGACAGCCATACCACTCCCTGCCGGCTTCCCAACTTAGTAATTCCCTTATCCCTTATTTGTCCTGTTTGCCTGTCCTAATTAAATTGTAAGCTCTGTCAAGCAGGGACTGTCTCTTCATGTTCAAGTGTACAGCGCTGCGTATGTCTAGTAGCAATATAGAAATGATAAGTAGTAGTAGTAGAAATGCTACAAATTGTGGATTTCCTGGTTTTGGAGTTAAAAGTGATTTTAAATGTTCAGGTTTTCACAGAGCACTCTGAAGCATGGCTGTAAAGGGGTGTGAGAGGTTTAAGAGCCAGACAAAGGAGTTTTACTATTAAATATTTATGGATTTGTGGGGGGGGGGGGGGGGGGGGGGATGTGCAGTGAAGAGGTGTAATTCCTGATTGGCTGTTCGAGGCCCCAAGGGAAGCTGGGAGCTTGAGGAGCATGTGAGGCAAGACTGAGGAGCAGTGTGGAAGGCAGCCAATAGGAGCCAGGGCCTGGCAAAGGATACAAATTTGGACCAATGAGGTGGCAGGAGGCAGGGGAGAGCTAAGAAGAAGAAACAGGAAGTGAGACAGAACAAGCGAAGCCATGTGGGTGCGAGGCTGCAGGCTGAGAGAAAGAGCAAGCCAGCCAGACTGCATGCTGGCAGAAGAGAAAAAGCCCAGGCAGGATGAAGGCAGGGAAGAAAGCCTGAGAATGGAAGCTACGGGTTGGAAAGAGTCAAGCCAGCACAGAGGAGCTGCATGCTGTTGAGAGCACAAGCCTGAGCACAGGAGACAATAGCTGGAGGCTGAGAGAGGCAAGCCTGCAGCGGAGAAGGAAGCCTGAACTATGAGTAACCAAAGAGAGAGTGACAGCTGCAAGAAAGGCTGGGGAAGTGTAGGGCACTGAAGCAGGCAAGCAGAGGGAAGGAGGAATTCTGGAGCAAGCTGGGACATGGGAAGCTGAGCTGCAGGAAGGCAGGCAAGCTGGGAAGAGGAGCAAAAGTATCCACAACAGAGACCAGCCCAGATGGAGAGCAAGGCAGAGGAGCTAGTGGTACTGTGCTGAGAAGCGGTATCATACTGGAACTAGGGCAGATCTACCCTGGAAGAAGCACAGGGCTATGCTGGGTGTAGTATTGCCCACGAGGGGCCGTGCAGTCTGAGGCAGGCAGTGCTGAAGAGAGCAGGGCCAGAGCGAGAAGCCGGCAGGGAGTGGTATGGCTGAAGGCCCCACATCTCTGAAGAGTTTGGCCTGCATGTGTGTCCAGAGAGAGTGAAGCTGGCCCCATGAGATTTTGCCTGGTAAAAGGGAGTCGTGCCCTGAAGAGGAAACTGCTCCACCTAAGCCATCTCTCCAGACCCCAAGAAAGCTTACATTAAAATGTGCCCCAGCTGAAGCGCCTGCTTCCAAGAGAAAGGCCTACCTAAGAGAAAGTGAAATCCTGCACCAAGTAGTCTCATCCTAAAACCTGCCGCTGTGCATGCCTCCTGCCAGGTGCCCACTTCTGGGAGATCCTGCCTACCTCCCTGACTGCGCCAGTAGGGGGTATAGTACGGGTATGGAAGAGAACCTGGAAGAGAATTTAAGAAGAAAGAGGGGTCTGAACTAGATAAGAATTGTCCTTGCTTATCTTTTTATTTAAATTTAGATAGTCCACTAGGCTCTTTGTCTAAGAAAATTACTGACTGAGTCTTGAGGGCACATGCAACGAGCACAGGGAGTTGGGGTTTTCCTTTTTTTTTGAGTCAGGATAGTAGGTGCCTAGGAGTTCCTGAGCTGGTGAGCTGACTCCGCCAACTGAGGATACGTGGATGCAGAGACGACCAAGGTGTACCCAATGCAAGACAGTGGCGATTCTAACAAAGAACTGTTATATCATTGTGTGCATGGATATTAACAGTCCCACCTAGAGATATGCTGAAAAGATATCTTAAGGAGGTTTTGGGGATTGCTGAAGAGAATTTACCATTTGGAGCAAAATAAAGTTTCTTTAAATGTTTCAGCTATATTGGAACTTTCAGATACAGAGATGGCCACAGCGGCAACTTTGGTTGCTTTTGTGGCATTAACACCAGATAAAAGCTGGCTCGTGAAATTGTTCTTTAAGAACAGAAGTAAGTCCTTTTTGGATTTTAAAGTTCAAATTTTTCCAGATGTAGCCAGAGACACTCAAAAAAGACGTAAACAGTTTCTACTGATGAGACCGGGTGTACTTCAGCTTGGCGCAACTTTCTTTCTTAGATACCCCTGTAAATGCATTGCTAGATACAGCTTCATTTTACTGCATTGGCGTCTGCCTCTGTGGTCCGTTGTAAGCCACATTGAGCCTGACACTGTTGGGAAACTGTGGGGTACAAATGAGATAAATAAATAAAAAAATCTGTGAAATATGTCTTCTTTGATCCTTTGCATCTCTCTGCTTTTTTTTAGTGTAGTAGGTAACCAGGGTGTTACCCCAATATCTAATTAACTCTTCATGAATATAGCTGTAGACTCTGGCACTTCAAGGAAATTTCTTTCTTTTCTCTTTTTGATAGTTTCTTTTCATTTAGATCCTCTCTTTTCTGTAATATTGGATCATTATTTTGTGGACTTGTGATATTTCTTTATATTTATATGTAGCTTACTGAAATGTGATCTTTTTATGTTTATTATCAAACATATAAATGGCAAGTGACCGACTCACCTGCAAATGCGCAGTAGAGACTTCCCTCTCTGTCCCGCCCCCGCATCAAGACATGATGACGGAACAGAGAGGGAAACTGTGCTGAGAAATGCACCACACGGAAGGGGAGGGAGGGAACCGCCGAGGTCGCTACCGCTCCCCCCTCCCCGAGGTCCCCGCTACCACAACCCCCCCACTGGGTTGCCGCCGGCCCCCCTCCACCCTCTCCTGCCCTCCCCTCCCTCCCCCAAGGTCGCCGCCGCCCCTCCCCCCCCCCGAGGTCGCCGCCGCCTCCACCCGGGCCGGGCCCTCTCTTCTCCATTGAACTTACAGCGCCGAAACCGCAGCAGGCAGATCAGCTCCCGTCGGCCTTCCTTCCCTGCCTGTGTCCCGCCCTCGCCGACATTACGTCACACAAGGGCGGGACACAGGCAGGGAAGGAAGGCCGACGGGAGACGATCTGCGTGCTGCAGTTTTGGAGGTGAGGCGCTATACGTTTAATGGAGAGGAGAGGGCCCGGCCCGGGTGGAGGCGGCAACCTTGGGTGTGGGGGGGAGGAGGGGAGGGCAGGAGAAATGCTGGACATGGGAGGTCTCAGAAGGAGGGGGGCCTTGGAGCTGGGAGGGATGGACGGAGGGGAGCCTTGGAGCTGGCTGGAAGGGAAGGACGGAGAGGGGCCTTGGAGCTGGGAGGGAAGGCGGGAGGATGTTGGACATGGGAGGTCAGAAGAAGGGGGGCCTTGGAGCTAGCTTGGAGGGAGGGACGGAGGGGGGCCCTTGAAGCTGGGAGGGAATGGGGCCTTGGAGCTGGGAGGGAGGGAGTTGGACATCAAAACAGAACATACCAATACTCGCCCGTTTTAACGGGCTTAACGGCTAGTTAAGTACATAAGTACATAAGTACATAAGTAGTGCCATACTGGGAAAGACCAAAGGTCCATCTAGCCCAGCATCCTGTCACCGACAGTGGCCAATCCAGGTCAAGGGCACCTGGCACGCTCCCCAAACGTAAAAACATTCCAGACAAGTTATACCTAAAAATGCGGAATTTTTCCAAGTCCATTTAATAGCGGTCTATGGACTTGTCCTTTAGGAATCTATCTAACCCCTTTTTAAACTCCGTCAAGCTAACCGCCCGTACCACGTTCTCCGGCAATGAATTCCAGAGTCTAATTACACGTTGGGTGAAGAAAAATTTTCTCCGATTCGTTTTAAATTTACCACACTGTAGCTTCAACTCATGCCCTCTAGTCCTAGTATTTTTGGATAGCGTGAACAGTCGCTTCACATCCACCCGATCCATTCCACTCATTATTTTATACACTTCTATCATATCTCCCCTCAGCCGTCTCTTCTCCAAGCTGAAAAGCCCTAGCCTTCTCAGCCTCTCTTCATAGGAAAGTCGTCCCATCCCCACTATCATTTTCGTCGCCCTTCGCTGTACCTTTTCCAATTCTACTAGTTGTCTTATATATATCACTTTGCTGTACAACTATTTTACTTGGATGATATGTCAAAATTTCATTAAAAAAAATATATATATATATTTCCTCCTATTTGTTTTTAAAGTATTTCCATGTAAATTCCTCAAGTGTCCCCTAGTCTTTGTACTTTTGGAATGATTAAAAAATCAATTTACTTCTTCTCGTTTTACACCATTCGGGAGTTTGTAGACCTCCCCTCATCCATCTCTTTTCCAAGCTGAAGAGCCCTAATCTCTTTAGCTTTTCCTCACACGAGAGGAGTTCCATCCCCTTTATCATTTTGGTCACTTTTCTTTGAACCTTTTCTAATTCCACTATATCTTTTCTGAGATACGGCAAACAGCACTGAACACAATACTCAAGGTGAGGTCGCACCATGGAGCGATATAAAGGCACATGCGTGGGATAAACATAAAGGAATCCTGTTCAGAAGGAATGGATCCTCAGGAGCTTAACCGAGATTGGATCTGCAGAGCCGGTAGTGGGAAGCAGGGCTGGAGGTTGGGAGGCGGGGATAGTGTGGGGCAGACTTATACAGTCTGTGCCAGAGCCAGTGGTGGGAGGCGGGACTGGAGGTTGGGAGGCAGGGATAGTGTGGGGCAGACTTATACGGTCTGTGCCAGAGCCGATGGTGGGAGGCAGGACTGGTGGTTGGGAGGTGGGGATAGCGCTGGGCAGACTTATACGGTCTGTGCCAGAGCCGGTGGTTGGGAGGAGGGGCTGGTGGTTGGGAGGCGGGGATAGTGCTGGGCAGACTTATACAGTCTGTGCCAGAGGCGGTGGTTGGGAGGCGGGGCTGGTGGTTGGGAGGCGGGGATAGTGCTGGGCAGACTTATACGGTCTGTGCCCTGAAGAGCACAGGTACAAATCAAAGTAGGGTATACACAAAAAGTAGCACACATGAGTTGTCTTGTTGGGCAGACTGGATGGACCGTGCAGGTCTTTTTCTGCCGTCATCTACTATGTTACTATGTATGTATGTATGTTAAATTATAGTATTTTTGATCTTATTCACCATCCCTTTCCTATTAATTCCTAGCATCCTGTTTGCTTTTTCGGCCATTGCCGCACACTAATCAGAAGATTTTAGGGTATTATCTACAACAACACCTAGATCTTTTTCTTGGGTGTTGACCCCCAAGGTGGACCCTAGCATCAGGTAACGATTATTCTTCCCAATGTACATCACCTTGCATTTGTCCACATTAAATTTCATCTGCCATTTGGATGCCCAGTTTTCCTGCAATATTTCAGTCAGCATGTGTTTTAACAACCTTGAATAGTTTTGTGTCATCTGTAAATTTAATCACCTCACTCGTCGTTCCAATTTCCATATCATTTATAAATATGTTAAATAGCACTGGTCCCAGTATAGATCCCTATGGCACTCCACTGCTGCCCCTCCTCCACTGAAATGACCATTTAACCCTACCCTCTGTTTTCTGTCCAGTAACCAATTCCTAATCCACAGTAGAACCTTGCCTCCTATTCCATGACTCTTTAATTTTCTCTCATGAGGAACTTTATCAAAAACTTTCTGAAAATCTAGATACACTACATCAAGCAGCTCACTTTTATCCACATGTTTATTCACACCTTCAAAGCAGTGGCATAGCCAAGGGTGGGCCCGGGTGGGCCCAGGCCCATCCACTTTGGGTTCAGGCCCACCCAATAGCAGCACATCTCTAATGTGGCTGGTTGGGATTCCCAAGCCCCACCAGCCAAAAACTCCCAACTGTCCCTCCTGCATACCTTTTAAATAGCAGATCTTTGCCTGCTACAAGCAGCGACTGATACATACTGTTCGCACCGGCCCTGCAGCCTTCCCTCTGATGTATTCCTGCGTATGCAGAAACAGGAAGTTGCATCAGAGGGAAGGCTGTGGGGCCATCATGAGCACTGTGTATTAGTTGCTGCTCGTTGCCAGTGAAAATCTGCCATTTAAAAGGGGAGGGGGATGTTTGAGAGACCATATGGCATGCAGGCAAGAGAGAGAGAGAGAGACCAAATTACTTGTGGGACAAGGTGGAGTTCTTCTGCCCACCCATCTTGGGCCCAGGCCCACCCAAAATTGGGTGTCTGGCTACGCCCCTGGGGCTATCAGGGCCTCTGGAGGGAGCATCTTATAATATTCCCCAGTAAAGCCATCGGGTCCAGGGGCAGAATGTTGCTTAAGGGATTTTATTGCCCCTTGTAGCTCCTGCAGTGTCAATGGGCTATTCAGCCCCTCTACCTCTGCTTGCGACAACTGACGTAGGCCTGCCTGCTGTAGATATTCTGAGGCTATTTTTGGTAGTGGACCATGCTCCCCCGAGTACAAGGCAGTAAAGTATTCTGTAAAAGTCTTTCCTATCTCTTTGCGGTCTGTAATAGGCTTCTTGTTTTTATCTTTTAGCATTGTCACCGCTCTTGAACCCCCCCAGTTTTTAATAACTCTAGCTAACAGCCTGCCCGGACGATTCCCAAATCTCTGCAACTTATACTTAAAGAAAAGGCCAGATCTATTCTCCTGTTCATGTAGCATCGTGTTGAGTGCCACACGTGCTGCTTTTAGATTCTCTAGTGTAGCTTGCGTGGGATGCTGTATATATGCACGCTTAGCCTTTCTCACTTGTTCTTCTAAATGCAGAATACCCTGCGCTCTTCTTTTCCGCCTTAAGCTAGTATATGCTATTATGTCCCCCTGAAGGACAGCCTTCGAGGCTGCCCAAAATATCTCTGGTTGTGTCTGTGCATGTTCTACATTATTTGTGGCATAATCTTCCCATTTCATAGTAATGTAATCCCGAAACTGCAGGTCTGTAGAAAGATAATGGGGAAACCTCCATCCCCTCCCTCCCCCTTCATCTGCTGAAATTCCCAAGTCCAGCCAGACTGGTGTGTGGTCAGATATTTCTTCTGGGCCAATTGTTACCATTGTTACCCAAGTGAACATTGCCCTGTCTACTAATATGTAGTCTAATCTTGCCAGAGTTCCATGGTCCCGAGACTGATGTGTATAGTCTCGTTCCCCGGGATGCAGTGTTCTCCAGGCATCCACTAAATTGAGACTTTGCAAGAGTGTATGAAACTCCTGCGCCCGTTGTCCTCAATAGTGTGGTGACGCGGGATTAGTGCAATCAACCTTTGGGTCTATTACCATGTTAAAATCTCCTAAAATTAAAGATTGTTTTGTCTTATATGTTAAGCATCGGGCTGCTATTTCTTTATAGAACTTAGAATCGTAAGCGTTGGGCCAATAGATGCCTACTAAAAGAAATTCCAGGCCCTGCAGCCACACCTGCAGTATGATGTAATTCCCTTGCACCCCTCTTGATAGCACTTTGGCTTTATATGATAATCCTTTACGAAATAGTATGGCCACCCCTCCTTTTCTCCCTTGGGCGGCTGCTGCATAACTTTCTCCCACCCAAAATCTCTGCAGCTTGGCATTTTCTGCATCTGTAAGTCTAGTTTCCTGCAGACACGCAATATCCGCTTTGTGTCGTTTTAGGGCCGTCAGAATTTTAGTTCTTTTCACTGGAGAGCTAATGCCCCCCACATTACAAGTAATTATCCTTGCTGGCATAGTATTATTGTGTGATGTGAATCATATTTTTATTATGCTAATCTGGCATTTCAATCATCATTCTTGACCCCCATATGGCCTGTTTCTCCCTTCCTGTTTCCCATATGAAGTTCTGTGCCCCCCTGGGGATTCCTTTTTTACATGCGATGGGGCTCCGACCTAACCTATGTGATCCCATAGACAACACTTCACCCCTCTCCACAGATGTTACCTTATCTTTATTACCTCCCCTCCCCCCTTCCTTTTCTTCCCCCCCCCCCCCCCACCCTTCTCCCCTTTCTTTTCCCCAACTTCTAACCCTTTTCTCATCCTACCCACAATTGGGGGATGAAATTCGGATCACGCCATGTGCTAGGGACCCATAGCCCTTTGTAATTATATATACACCAAACCTACTTCACAACATTTAACTGCAAACCTTCACAAACTTTGTAGCTCTCCCTGTTTCAGTCTGCTTCTATTAAGTCCTGTTCTTGAAGCGCTGTTTTTGCCTCTGCTGGAGTCTTAAAGGTCCGCCATGTACCTTGGATGCAAATTCGTAATTGTGCCGGATATTGAAGTGCAAAACGTATCTTCTTCTGTACAAGTGTGGTGCATAGTTGGTGAAACTTCCTTCTCTGTTCTTGTACTCCTTGGGAGAAATCCTGAAATATTAATATATTACGCCCATCATGTTTTAATTGGTCCATCATGTTTTAATTGGTCCCTTTTCATCTTGAAGCCTTGCATAATTTCCAACTTATGTCGGTAGTTCAGGATTTTTGCAATTACTACCCTGGGCCTCCCTCGTTCTCCGCCTCTTCGTCTAATCCGATGGGCCCGTTCGATCACCACTGGGCCCATAGAGAGAGCTAGTTCTTTTGATAGCCAGTTTTCGAGCCAAATTTCCAGATGTCTATCCGGCAGCGCTTCCGATAGTCCCACGATGCGGATGTTGTTCCTTCTGGAACGATTTTCCAGCTCTTCCAGCTGGGTCGCCTGGTCTTGTACTTGTTGTTGGAGACGCGCGATGTCCGGGCCAAATCCATGCGAATCATCTTCGAGGGCCAAAACCCGAGTCTCCAAGTCTCCAGTTCTGATGCCCAGACCATCCAATTTGGTATCAAGTGCTGCCCATCGCGGTTCCAGAGCCTTTTCGATCGCAGCTATTAATTGCCAAAGTGGGGCTCGGCGCTGCTGGTTCGTCAGCCATCTTGTCTTCTCCGCCGCTTTTAGGTTTCTCTTTTTTCATTTTAGAGGCCATCCCAGCTGGCGATTTGTTTAAATATTTGTCTATCAACCTTCCTTCACCACTGGGAAGCTTTTGGTGTGTTTAAATTGTTAATTTAACCTTGGCAGGGTCACTGGGTCGCTGAGTCCCAGGAGCTTCGGCAATTCGCCTCTACTCTGCTTCACACCATCACGTGATCTCTTAATAGGCCACTCTAATTCAACAACTTTTATTCCTGGGGCGAGTGTGTGCAGTATTTGAAAATCTTGCACACAATATTTAAAATTCTGCAAAGATTTTATTTGTATAGTTTTTTTTGCACAGAATTTCCTCATCATAAGGCCTGAAATTCCCTCCTGCTTTCTCCCTCCTCAGGCTCCAGCCTCCCCAGTTCCATCTCTCAGGTTTCTTTTGATATATTGCCCTTGGGCAAAGACCTTCAGCACGGTTTACATAATAAATATAAAAAGTTAAAATCAAACGTGGAGAATAGGAGTGAAACAATAGACAGGAGTAAGTGATAGGGAAAAAGAGGAAGGAAGTCCATTTGGTATAGGACAGGAAAGAGCAGCAATACAATTTAAACAGTGCTGATCTATGCAATCCCGGAAAGCGCACAATGACATTCTCTCTCCCTCTAACTCCCATCAAGACCTTTAATACAGCCCTCGAAGTCTTCTCCTATATGCGATATACCGACCTCTCACTCAGGGCCGTGCCTAGGGTCTCTGGCGCCCCCCTGCAGACTATCAGTTGGCGCCCCCCCCCCCCTGAAAATGATCACCCCCCCCCCCATGAAAATGATCGCTCACCACTTGCCACACTGAAAGGAATTGTCAGCAATATTCTTAGAAACAAATTGCTATACATTGCAAAATAAGATAGCAGATGTAAATTCTCAAAGTGGACATATTCCAAACACTAAAATGAAAATAAAATGATTTTTTTCTACCTTTGTTGTCTGGTGACTTTCTTTTTCTGATCATGCTGGCCCAGTATCTGATTCTGCTGCTATCTGTCCTCTTAACTCCGTTTCCAGGGCTTCCTTTCCATTTATTCTTTCTTCTTCATTTCTTGCTCTATATCCATTTCCAGCAATTTCTCCTCTCTCCCTGGGTCCTGCCCTCCCATCCATGTCCATTCTTGTCCCTCTCTGCCCTTCCCTCCTCCATCCATAGCCAGCAATCCTCTCTCCCCTCCCCTTCCAGCAATTTGTCCTCTCCCTGGGCCCTGCCATCCCATCCATGCCTCTCTGCCCTCCCATCCATTCAGGGTCTGCCCTCCCTCTCACTCCCCATTCCATCCAGGATCTATCCCCCCTCTCTCACTGCCCCCTCTTTTCGGCTCCCAGTTCCCACCTGCGGCTGCCCCTAGTTCCAGATCCATTGATTCTCCCATCCACCCCTGCCCCAGGCTTGACCCCATTCTCCCTCCTGCTCACTTTTCAGACCCCAGTTCCAGCTCCATGCCCCTTCTCCCATCTGTCTCCCACCCAGTCCCTTCTGCCCATCCAAGTCCCCCTCACCTCATCCGTCTCCCACCCAGTCCCTTCTGCCCATCCGAGTCCCCCTCACCCCATCTGTCTCCCACCCAGTCCCTTCTGCTATCCAAGTGCCCCCCACCCTCACCCCATCTGTCTCCCACCCAGTCCCTTCTGCCCATCCGAGTCCCCCTCACCCCATCTGTCTCCCACCCAGTCCCTTCTGCCCATCCGAGTCCCCCTCACCCCATCTGTCTCCCACCCAGTCCCTTCTGCTATCCAAGTGCCCCCCACCCTCACCCCATCTGTCTCCCACCCAGTCCCTTCTGCCCATCCGAGTCCCCCTCACCCCATCTGTCTCCTACCCAGTACCTTTTGCCCATCCGAGTCCCCCTCACCCCATCTGTCTCCCACCCAGTCCCTTCTGCTATCCAAGTGCCCCCCACCCTCACCCCATCTGTCTCCCACCCAGTCCCTTCTGCCCATCCGAGTCCCCCTCACCCCATCTGTCTCCTACCCAGTACCTTTTGCCCATCCGAGTCCCCCTCAGCCCATCTGTCTCCCACCCAGTCCCTTCTGCTATCCAAGTGCCCCCCACCCTCACCCCATCTGTCTCCCACCCAGTCCCTTCTGCCCATCCGAGTCCCCCTCACCCCATCTGTCTCCTACCCAGTACCTTTTGCCCATCCGAGTCCCCCTCACCCCATCTGTCTCCCACCCAGTCCCTTCTGCTATCCAAGTGCCCCCCACCCTCACCCCATCTGTCTCCCACCCAGTCCCTTCTGCCCATCCGAGTCCCCCTCACCCCATCTGTCTCCCACCCAGTCCCTTCTGCTATCCAAGTGCCCCCCACCCTCACCCCATCTGTCTCCCACCCAGTCCCTTCTGCCCATCCGAGTCCCCCTCACCCCATCTGTCTCCCACCCAGTCCCTTCTGCTATCCAAGTGCCCCCCCACCCTCACCCCATCTGTCTCCCACCCAGTCCCTTCTGCCCATCCGAGTCCCCCTCACCCCATCTGTCTCCCACCCAGTCCCTTCTGCTATCCAAGTGCCCCCCACCCTCACCCCATCTGTCTCCCACCCAGTCCCTTCTGGCCATCCGAGTCCCCCTCACCCCATCTGTCTCCTACCCAGTACCTTTTGCCCATCCGAGTCCCCCTCACCCCATCTGTCTCCCACCCAGTCCCTTCTGCCCATCCGAGTCCCCCTCACCCCATCTGTCTCCTACCCAGTACCTTTTGCCCATCCGAGTCCCCTCACCCCATCTGTCTCCCACCCAGTCCCTTCTGCTATCCAAGTGCCCCCCACCCTCACCCCATCTGTCTCCCACCCAGTCCCTTCTGCCCATCCGAGTCCCCCTCACCCCATCTGTCTCCTACCCAGTACCTTTTGCCCATCCGAGTCCCCCTCACCCCATCTGTCTCCCACCCAGTCCCTTCTGCTATCCAAGTGCCCCCCACCCTCACCCCATCTGTCTCCCACCCAGTCCCTTCTGCCCATCCGAGTCCCCCTCACCCCATCTGTCTCCCACCCAGTCCCTTCTGCTATCCAAGTGCCCCCCACCCTCACCCCATCTGTCTCCCACCCAGTCCCTTCTGCCCATCCGAGTCCCCCTCACCCCATCTGTCTCCCACCCAGTCCCTTCTGCTATCCAAGTGCCCCCCACCCTCACCCCATCTGTCTCCCACCCAGTCCCTTCTGCCCATCCGAGTGCCCCTCACCCTATCTGTCTCCCACCCAGTCCCTTCTGCTATCCAAGTGCCCCCCACCCTCACCCCATCTGTCTCCCACCCAGTCCCTTCTGCCCATCCGAGTCCCCCTCACCCCAACTGTCTCCCACCCAGTCCCTTCTGCTATCCAAGTGCCCCCCACCCTCACCCCATCTATCTCCCACCCAGTCCCTTCTGCCCATCCGAGTCCCCCTCACCCCATCTGTCTCCCACCCAGTCCCTTCTGCTATCCAAGTGCCCCCCATCCTCACCCCATCTGTCTCCCACCCAGTCCCTTCTGCCCATCCGAGTCCCCCTCACCCCATCTGTCTCCTACCCAGTACCTTTTGCCCATCCGAGTCCCCCTCACCCCATCTGTCTCCCACCCAGTCCCTTCTGCTATCCAAGTGCCCCCCACCCTCACCCCATCTGTCTCCCACCCAGTCCCTTCTGCCCATCCGAGTCCCCCTCACCCCATCTGTCTCCTACCCAGTACCTTTTGCCCATCCGAGTCCCCCTCAGCCCATCTGTCTCCCACCCAGTCCCTTCTGCTATCCAAGTGCCCCCCACCCTCACCCCATCTGTCTCCCACCCAGTCCCTTCTGCCCATCCGAGTCCCCCTCACCCCATCTGTCTCCTACCCAGTACCTTTTGCCCATCCGAGTCCCCCTCACCCCATCTGTCTCCCACCCAGTCCCTTCTGCTATCCAAGTGCCCCCCACCCTCACCCCATCTGTCTCCCACCCAGTCCCTTCTGCCCATCCGAGTCCCCCTCACCCCATCTGTCTCCCACCCAGTCCCTTCTGCTATCCAAGTGCCCCCCACCCTCACCCCATCTGTCTCCCACCCAGTCCCTTCTGCTATCCAAGTGCCCCCCACCCTCACCCCATCTGTCTCCCACCCAGTCCCTTCTGCCCATCCGAGTCCCCCTCACCCCATCTGTCTCCCACCCAGTCCCTTCTGCTATCCAAGTGCCCCCCCCACCCTCACCCCATCTGTCTCCCACCCAGCCCCTTCTGCCCATCCGAGTCCCCCTCACCCCATCTGTCTCCCACCCAGTCCCTTCTGCTATCCAAGTGCCCCCCACCCTCACCCCATCTGTCTCCCACCCAGTCCCTTCTGGCCATCCGAGTCCCCCTCACCCCATCTGTCTCCTACCCAGTACCTTTTGCCCATCCGAGTCCCCCTCACCCCATCTGTCTCCCACCCAGTCCCTTCTGCTATCCAAGTGCCCCCCACCCTCACCCCATCTGTCTCCCACCCAGTCCCTTCTGCCCATCCGAGTCCCCCTCACCCCATCTGTCTCCTACCCAGTACCTTTTGCCCATCCGAGTCCCCCTCACCCCATCTGTCTCCCACCCAGTCCCTTCTGCTATCCAAGTGCCCCCCACCCTCACCCCATCTGTCTCCCACCCAGTCCCTTCTGCCCATCCGAGTCCCCCTCACCCCATCTGTCTCCTACCCAGTACCTTTTGCCCATCCGAGTCCCCCTCACCCCATCTGTCTCCCACCCAGTCCCTTCTGCTATCCAAGTGCCCCCCACCCTCACCCCATCTGTCTCCCACCCAGTCCCTTCTGGCCATCCGAGTCCCCCTCACCCCATCTGTCTCCCACCGTCCCTTCTGCTATCCAAGTGCCCCCCACCCTCACCCCATCTGTCTCCCACCCAGTCCCTTCTGCCCATCCCCCTCACCCCATCTGTCTCCCACCCAGTCCCTTCTGCTATCCAAGTGCCCCCCACCCTCACCCCATCTGTCTCCCACCCAGTCCCTTCTGCCCATCCGAGTCCCCCTCACCCAATCTGTCTCCTACCCAGTACCTTTTGCCCATCCGAGTCCCCCTCACCTCATCTGTCTCCCACCCAGTCCCTTCTGCTATCCAAGTGCCCCCCACCCTCACCCCATCTGTCTCCCACCCAGTCCCTTCTGCCCATCCGAGTCCCCCTCACCCCATCTGTCTCCCACCCAGTCCCTTCTGCTATCCAAGTGCCCCCCACCCTCACTCCATCTGTCTCCCACCCAGTCCCTTCTGCCCATCCGAGTCCCCCTCACCCCATCTGTCTCCCACCCAGTACCTTTTGCCCATCCAAGTCCCCCTCACCCCATCTGTCTCCCACCCAGTCCCTTCTGCTATCCAAGTGCCCCCCACCCTCACCCCATCTGTCTCCCACCCAGTCCCTTCTGCCCATCCGAGTCCCCCTCACCCCATCTGTCTCCCACCCAGTCCCTTCTGCTATCCGAGTCCCCCCCCCACCTTCACGGTCACCCCATCTGTCCCCCACCCTCACCCTGCCTCGTCTTCTCCCTGCCACCCGTCTTTAAAAAGAAATTGCCAATGCCGACGCGATAGCGAGCGCAGCACCTCGTGTGCAAGTAAAAGAAGCGAATCCGATCATCTCATTGGGCCTTCCTTCACTGTCCCGCCCTAGAGGAAATAGGAAGTTGCGTCAGAGGAGGGCGGGACAGTGAAGGAAGGCCCAATGAGATGATCGGATCCGCTTCTTTTACTTGCACACGAGGTGCTGCGCTCGCTCGGCAAATAAATTTAAAGGGCTGGTGCGGGAGGGAGGGTGCCAGGATCATGAAGAGCAGCGGGAGCGGCGGCACCCCCCCTCTCTGGTGCCAAAAGATTTAAAGTCCTCGGCGGGGCGAGGGTAAGCACCGCGGCGGTGCCCTCCAGAGGTGGGCGCCCCCCTGCGGCGCTTACCTCGCTTACCGCATCGGCATGGCCCTGCTCTCACTCTCCCTCCCCCAGCACACACCCTCACCTCTTATTTTTTCTCCTCATCCCCCCAGCTATCATTTTATCTCTCCCACCCTCCCTATTGTACATCCTCAAGCTTAATTTCCCTCCACACCAGTGGCATAATCTCAGCTTTCTCTGCCCTTCTTCCCATCCCCATGGTAGACTCACAGCTTTCTCTGCCCCCCTCCCCAAATCTCCATGGCGCACACTCAACTTTCCTGCCCCTGAAACCCCAGGGTACACTTTCACTTTACTCTATCCCCTCCCACCCTCCCCATGGCACACTCAGTGGCAGCAGCTGCTCTCTCTCTCCCCCTTCCCCCACAGAGATTGAGCAACTAGAGGAAGAGGAAGTGAAGTACTACACATTGGGTCACTTCCTCCTCATCTGCCGGCTTCGATCTGTGTGTATGAACTGCGTGGGGGGGGGGGGGGGGCACAGTGTGCTAAATGGCTAATGCAGAGTTCACTTGGAAGCCCTTACCCTCTGATATTCAGCCAGTGGTGGTGTGATGCAAGGATTGGTTCTTTGGTTCTTTTTAACATTTTTGTAAGTGATAGTGCAAAGGGCTGTCTGGTAAGGTTTCCCTTTTTGCAGATGATACCAAACTCTGTAATAGGGTAAATACCCCTGGTGTGGAAAACATGAGGAAGGACCTAGTGAAGCTTGAAGAATGGTCTAGGATTTGGTAGCTAAGATTTAATGCTAAAAAATGCAGGTTCATGCATTTGGGTTGCAAATACCTGAGGGAGAGGTACACTATAAGTGCAGAGTTTATCCTTAAAATCGAGTGTGGTACCTGAAGATTGGAGGGTGGCCAATGTAATACCGATTTCTTTAAAAAAAGGTTTCAGAGGAGATCCGGGAAATTATAGACCGGTGAGTCTGACATCAGTGCCGGACAAAATGGTAGAGACTATTATAAAAAACAAAATTACAGATCATATTCAAAAGCATGGATTAATGAGACAAAGTTAACATAGATTTAGTGAAGGGAAATCTTGCCTCACCAATCTACTGCATTTCTTTGAAGGGGTGAACAAACATGTGGATAAAGGGGAGCCGGTTGATATTGTGTATCTGGATTTTCAGAAGGCGTTTGACAAAGTACCTCATGAAAGACTCCACAGGAAATTGGAGAGTCATGGGATAGGAGGTACTGTTCTATTGTGGATTAAGAACTGGTTAAAGGATAGAAAACAGAGAGTATGATTAAACGGTCAGTATTCTCAATGGAGAAGGGAAGTTAGTGGGGTTCCCCAGGGGTCTATGCTGGGACCACTGCTTTTTTACATATTTATAAATGACCTAGAGATGAGAGTAACTAGTGAGATAATTACATTTGCTGATGACACAAAGTTATTCAAAGTTGTTACATCGCGGGAGGATTGTGAAAAATTACAAGAGGACCTTACGAGACTGGGAGACTGGGCATCTAAATGGCAGATGACGTATAATGTGAGCAAATGCAAAGTGATGCATGTAGGAAAGAGGAACCTGAATTATAGCTACATCATGCAAGGTTCCACGATAGGAGTCACAGACCAAGAAAGGGATCTAGGTGTCGTCGTTGATGATACGTTGAAACCTTCTGCTCAGTGTGCTGCTGCGGCTAAGAAAGCAACAGAATGTTAGGTATTATTAGGAAAGGAATGGAAAACAAGAATGAGGATGTTATATTGCCTTTGTATCGCTTCATGCTGCGACCGCACCTCGAATATTGTGTTAAATTCTGGTCGCCATATCTCCAAAAAGATATAGTGGAATTAGAAAAGGTGCAGAGAAGGACAATGAAAATGATAAAGGGGATGGGATGACTTCCCTATGAGGAAAGACTAAAGCGGCTAGGGCTCTTCAGCTTGGCGAAAAGGTGGCTGAGAGGAGATATGATAGAGGTCTATAAAATAATGAGTGGAGTGGAATGGGTAGAAGTGAAGCATCTGTTTACGCTTTCCAAAAATACTAGGACTAGGGGGCATGCGATGAAGCTACAATGTAGTAAATTTAAAACGAATCTGAGAAATATTTTTCTTCACTCATGTAATTAAACTCTGGAATTCGTTGCCAGAGAACGTGGTAAAGGCGGTTAGCTTAGTGGAGTTTAAAAAAGGTTTGGACGGCTTCCTAAAGAAAAAGTCCATAGACCATCATTAAATGGACTTGGGGAGAATCCACTATTTCTGGGATTAGCAGTATAGAGTGTTTTGTACTTTTTTGGGATCTTGCCAGGTATTTGTGATCTGGATTGGCCACTGTTGGAAACAGGATGCTGGGCTTGATGAACCTTTGGTCTTTCCCAGTATGGCAATACTTATGTAATACTTCCGTGCACAAAAGAACAGGACTTGAGGTGATTGAATGAAGAGGACTAAAGGTGATGAAAACTGATGATCTTAAGGTTGCAAATCATGTGGAAAAAGAAGGAGGTGATAATGCTTCTGTAGAAGTCTCTTCTAAGGCCCCATTTATAAAAGAGTGTACAATTCTGGAGACCACATGCTCAGAGGGCGGCTACTAAAATGGTCAGTGGTCTTCATCATGAAGCCTATGGGGACACTTAAACATCTCAATATTTATGCTTTGTAAGAAAGGCAGGAGAGGAGAGATAGAGAGCTTTAAATACCTAGTACATAAGTACATAAGTAATGCCACACTGGGAAAAGACCAAGGGTCCATCGAGCCCAGCATCCTGTCCACGACAGCGGCCAATCCAGGCACAGGAGGCAAATCTCAATTGAAATGAATCTCTGAGGGCCAGAGGATGAGGGTGAAAGAGGGTAGGTTCAGCTCCTTGTGACTCTGGGCAAGTCACTTAACCCTCCATTGCCCGCCGCATTGAGCCTGCCATGAGTGGCAAAGCGCAGGGTACAAATGTAACAAAACAAAAACAAAAAAAGTAATCTGCTTCTTTACAGAAAGGGTGATGGATGTATGAAATGGCCTCCCAGTGGAGGTGGTGTAGACGAAGACCCTACGTGAATTCAAGAAGGCTTCAGACAAGCACAAAGGACCTCTTAGGTAGAGAAAGAGAAAGTAGATGGTACAGATGTGCCAACTGGGAAAAACATATGGCCTATGTCTCTGTGCTTCTATTCTCTGATAGAGGCCAACCGAAACTGTCTGAAAGCTTTTGGCTGAAATTGAAACTGCAGCCAAAACTTATCATTTGGTTTTGGCTGAAACTGAAACCAAAATCTCAAATTTGGTTGTGTGAATGTGAGTCAGTGAGGACCACTGGGGATTGTCAGCGCCCTTTGCTCAACCCACAGTATCCAAGCCAGAATATAATTTTAATAATGAAAGACCAGATTTTACCTCCAAGCAAAATAGCCTCCACATACATGGACCTCAGGTAATGAAAACTGAAACTAAAAGCCACAGTGCCACACTTGGGAGTGGCCACCGATGTCATATCTCCTCAAAGAGGCAAATTTCTAAGGAGCTTATCATCCCAAATTTACAGACTTAAATTTCAGTTAAAATTCTGAATCAAAAGCACTTATTTGGAGCAGTCTGTTTACCATATCAACTATTATGCAAGATCATAACTGCATTACTTGCAATTGCAGTACAAAAAATATATATACAAAGAGTAGCCCCCCCCCCCCCCCCCGGGGCTACCTTACAATCCCTGGTGGTCTAGTGGTATAGCCAGGGCAGGAGCAATGTCCCAGGCATGGCAACCATTTCGAGAACAGAACCAGAATGGGCAACAGTAACTGGGGATTGTAAGAAAGGTCCAAGGGACCTATGAGTATGGAGGAAGGCACTTGGGGGGTCTAGGTGGAGGGGCTACTCCTGTTATGGGGGGAGGGGAGGGATGGAGGCAAATGGGACAAAGCACATATTTTTGGCTTCTACAGAAAATATGATCATTTTTCTGCCCAAACTCAAAATATGGCTGAAAATAAAAAGTAACCCTTTGACTGAAACGGGGCAGAAAAAGGAATGGAGGCTAGTTTCAGGACCGTAACTGAAATTTGGTTGGTCTCTATTCTCACATTAACTTTCGGGGCAGAGAGACATCTTTTGTTTGATTAATGTACTTTGATGCTCAGCTTTTTAAGGTCTTTAAATAGGGTCCCTTAAACCTGAAGTTTATCTGCTACCTCTTTCCCTCCAGGGACAGGGAGAGGAGATTCTGTTGTTAACAGTAATCAATCTGATACAGTTGACAAACTTCTAGGAAAGGAGTCTGATACTATTAACCTAGAAATCATTTGCTGTAGATGTTATTGAAACGTACAGGTACACTGCAAGATGACATCTTATCTCAATAGCTATAGTTAAAACTAGATTCAGAACAGATGCAACACCCTCGCCTCTGAAAGGGACTCTTGAATCTGGTAAGATGGGATGTTCTGAAGAAAATCCAGTTCTCCTCAATATAAGTATAATATAATTTCCCTTTCAGACTTCACCAATTTGAAACTGTGTCACCAGAATAAACACAGAAAGGCTGGAAATAAGCCAAAGAAAAGCAATTGTTTCTCTGTCAAATTCAAAGTCTCATTCTGCAGAATCGACCTATTTGATAACAGCCGGTTCTGGGGACTCCTAATACATTTTGAACATTCAGTGTTATTCATTTTCTTTTGCCTCATTAAAGTGGCACAAACCATGGAGTCTGGGGACTACAAAGGGAAAATCGGATCAAAACAGATTTTCAGCTCATTTCAGTTGTTTGCAGTCTTCTTTCAAAGGTGGTTTGTCATACACAAACTTGCAAAACTTGGGTACACATCTGGAGTTAACTCGTTCAATCAAGCAGATGCTAAGAAATTAGAAAAGGCTGCCTCATAAATTATTTGTATTTTATATTTATGAATCGCCTACCAAATTATGCTTCTAGCAACCTAGAAACAAAATTAATTCCATAAAAAGAAACAGCAAAACTAACTTGTTAACTTAAGGCAAATGTAATTCAGGGACCCTCAGTGAACACGGTTAAATTGTGCTACGTCCCTTCTCTAAGGATGCAGATTAATTCAGTCCTAAACACTCTTCCCTGTTTGCAATTGTAAAATCAAAGCTAGGCGGGGCACTTACCTTCTGGAATCACCGTCTTCATTATTAGGGTTTGGGAAAGGCACTTCAAAGGAAAATACAAATTGATATCCAAGGAAGGAATCCCGCAAACTTCGGGTCCTGAAGAGAAAAAAAGTCTCAGTCATTTAGAAGAAACCCTGCTACCCATTATCTTTCCTTTCTTTACTGGAGCCAGGCTGCAATGGAAAGGAATTGGTTCCCGCAAGAAATCATCAGCCTTTTCCAGTAGCTTTCAGAAATGCTGCTTGTCTTATTAGCTGCACTTATATTAAAATCTGATGGAAAAGCTGCAAAGGCAATCGCACAGCTCCAGCAGAGAGGGACCGAAGTAGCAAACAGCGATTGAAAATGAGACTGCACTGCAGCAGCAGTCACAGAAGTCCAGAGAGAGAGAGAGAGAGAGAGAGAGGCTAAAGGCTAAATCGACAGTCACTCAGATTCCGAGACAAAAAAGCTAGTGTAGCAACGGGAAAGCTGAAGCAATTTTTACAGAAATCTAGGGGCACAGATCCCAGAAACAAGTTGCAAATACAAAAGCCGAGGCTGCAGTTTCAATGCAAGGGGCTGAAAAGAGACTTCTGCACAATTGCTGTTTACGCATAGGCGGCGCTGTCTGCATGAGTGCAGTTTACACAGTCACTGACTGCACCTCTGTCTGCAGCTGGCAAGGTGATAAAACCGTAATCAGTGATTCCCAAACATGGTCCAGCCACTGAGAGCTTTTCAGAATATCCATGAGAGAGATGTGCATGCACTGGAGGGTTATGAGAAAAGAGACAGCAGACTTTTAGCGATAAACACAGGGAAACAACTGAGGGTGAAAAGGAAGAGAAAAATGCAGGAAAGGGATAAAGTCAGGGAAACTTACAAAAATCATTATTGTATTCAGTCATTGACTCAAATGTAACAGTAGTGTTAGAGATTTGTGAAACGTTAAATGAGTTGGAAAGGTTCATTTTATCATTAGCTTTTCACTTGTTTTGAAAAGTTATTCCATAGTGAATTAATAAATGACAAAAATTAAGCAAAATAATCTAGGAGAAAGGAGCTCCCTCATTGTGGAATTCTCTTCCGCTAACTCTCTGAGATGTCCAGTCTTTCCTGTCACTCATTTCTTTTCTCATGCTCCTGGTGCTCAGGTGGGTTAGCTGTTTGATTTCTTTATTTTAGAAATGGAATGGCTGTCTTGATTTGCATATGTTCCTCTTTCCATGTCTTTTTAAATGTATTTTACATATTGTAGAGTGCAAGAAACAAGTAGAGGATGACAAAGTGACTCTGAAACCAGGAGTAGGTGAACAGCAACTCTTTACTGAAGCACCAGGAAAATGACCCGACAGGGCCGTGTTTCGCCACCTGTCTCAGGGGTCACAAGTCAACATTCTGAAGACTGCAGCAGGACGCTGCTCTCAATGCACAGTGTGAATAATCAAGCAAGCACAGATGCAATAGAAAGGGCTTTGGTGGATATACATTTGATATGGGTTGTTCCCCACTTTAAGCCACCGGAAAACCAGGATATATATTTGTTAAAGAAAATTTTCTGTTCACTTATGACCCTCCCATTTCCGCGCCCCATGTTTTGGACTGCGAAGAAATTTTAGGCCTCGATCTGCACCTAACTTTATACAGTTAAGTCCCGATTAAATCTAAGCTTGTTAAAAAGCCAATTGCCACTAATTGGCTCATTATTCTATTCATTTTGCATTCACAATTTTGACGACCTTTATAGAATCAGGTGAAATTTTTTTTTTGTAAACTCTCTATAAAACTATCAAGAAACTCCAAACAGCCCAGAATACCGCAGCCAGACTCATATTTGGAAAAACAAAATATGAAAGTGCAAAACCCCTAAGAGAGAAATTACTCTGGCTCCCCCTTAAAGAACGTATCGCGTTCAAAATCTGCACGATTGTTCATAAAATCATTTATGGAGATGCCTCGACCTACATGCTAGACCTTGTGGACCTGCCTCCCAGAAATGCTAAAAAATCGGCCCGCACATTTCTTAATCTACACTTCCCCAGTTGTAAAGGACTAAAATACAAACTAACACATGCAACCAGCTTTTCCTACATGAGCACGCAACTGTGGAATGCTCTACCAACCAACTTGAAAACAATTAACGAATTAGCTAGCTTTTGCAAATCTCTGAAAACCTATCTTTTCCACAAGGCCTACCACGAGAATCCATAGCTCAATTATAACACTCAGGGCCGTGCCTAGGGTCTCTGGTGCCCCCCTGCAGACTATCAGTTGGCGCCCCCCCCCCCCCCCCCCCGTCCAGCAGAGCAGGAACAGAAGGGAGCAGGCAAGTAAGCCGGACCTCAGGAAAAAATAGCACTGTATGTATCCCTCATTAATAAGTCTCTGACTCTAAAGTTTAGCAATTTCATTAAAGCAAAATGTATTTTCACATATCACATCCTATCCAAGGAGAATATTTTATATATGTCACCCGTCTGTGGTAAAACTTCACACAGTATCAAAATACCTCTAATATGTAGTCGTGCCAGCCGAGGAAACTAACTGTGCTCAGCTCACAAGAGACAGAGTGAACATAAAATAAAACTTAATCCTTACAAGATAATATCGGATGAATGCATGAAGGTGAATATGAATTCCTGTGAATGGAATCAGTTTGATTTACAATAAATCCAGATACTACTCCCTCATATATATATAACAAAAAATTATTTAAGTGGAATGGAATTATTTGACTGTACTGGTAAACAGAAAAAAAATACTCTATTGCATTCTAATCTCCTTTGCACCAAAGGATATAATTCAGATCAAACATTTATCTCTGATCAACTATCTCAGATCAAATATTTATTTCAGATCAAATATTAAGGTTTCCTTGCTTACAGTCACTTAAATCTACCTAGCTTATAGGATTTAAACACTCTTAAACTGAAATTCACCCTTTTCTATTCTTCATAAACTTCAAGTAATCCTGAAATATTCAGATCCTTTTCTCACTAGAGAAACTTCAATCGCCACCAATCTCTTTTCACTTATATTTTCTCATTTACCACAATCAGGCACTCTTTTATAACTTCAGTCAACAAACACAGGAAGTCACAGCTGGATGTCTCTCTTGGCAAAGGACAGCTCTCACTCTGTTCACTTCCCGGGCAGATTTCTTAACAGAAGCTGATCATCCAATCAGAGAGCTCTATTTGAATGCAGATTAACATACAGACACTCATGGGAATGTTTAGTGAAAAACACCGGACTAATTTGCATATGATTTAAACAAATCTGAGCATATGATAACCAAGTACAGACTCCCAGCACCTGAATTCTGCAATTAGATTTAAGGCAAATACTTTTAAAACTTATTTTTAGCACTTTTAAAATTTCAGGTTCTCTTTAATTTGAATGCTGTTTCAAGCTCTGAAACTCACCCTGACTGAGGAGCTAGCCCCAAACCGAAGCATAAATAGCAATCTGGTTGTATTCTCACCTAACTTGAAGAGTGTGCCTGCCTCAATTAATACTGCTCCTTTGCATGAAAAGGGGAGGGCAGCTGAGATACGAGAATCACAAGTTCAGGTGAAAGATTTTGCAAGTGAGCAGATGGACCCTGCGGCGCTTACTTTGCTTACCGCATCAGCACGGCCCTAACACTTCACCACTCTACCCTGACTCTGAATGCCTTCTTTCTATAATTGTCTGCTTAGTTCTTCTTTACCATCCTTAATCTCTTTGTAACATCAATTGTATCTTTTACCCTGGAATGGCGATGCCAGGACAGATTTTTGTAAGCCACATTGAGCCTGCAAATAGGTGGGAAAATGTGGGATACAAGTGCAATAAATAAATAAATAATCCGCTTTGAACTCCACCAGGATGCCTTTACACTACCCTAGGCACTGTCCTGAGAGTGAAGCTGGCACCCAGTTTAGACCTATCCCCTCTCCATTCTTACAAACATTTACCTCGCTTTCTGTCACATAATGGAGTTCTGCTTCCACCCTCCCCTGTACTACTCCTTCTTGTTTCTTAATTTCGTTTCCTTCTATCTCTTATAAGCCACATAGGTATTTTTTGTGATGTGTGGGATAACAAGCCTTTATAAACATGAATATAAATGATACATTGCATTTACAATGACAGACACAAAAGTACAAAGGGGCTTTCAAGGTTAGGGCGTCAACTCAGAAGTTTATCAATCAGACCTGACATGGTCCGTGTTTCGGCGAAACTGCCTGCATCAGGGATCTTATGAATGTGGTTCAGTTATATCAACTCTTCAAAGGAGAATCCAATTCTTAAGTCACAAAAACACAGATAAAAGGCAGAAATGCAGAAAAATGAAAATAAACTCTCACTCCGTCTGGCTGAATATGGACCAGTCTTGCATTAGCTCCGGCACTGAATACTGGGGGCTAATTCATCCAGTGATAGTAAGTGTTTAAAAAAATGCTGACCGCTGCTGGCTGGATATTGGGGGAGGGGGTTATGTGTCTATCTTTTTATTGTTTACTGTGTGAAATGCTTTGATGGCTCAATCTAAAGGTGGTATATCAAATAAACTTGACCTTGGTAGGCACATCTTCTCTCTCTGGTAGGGGCTATCTGCACCTTTGCTTTAGATTGGGTAGCATGCAGCAGGCTATGAATATCTTACAGACTTTTTCAGGCCTATATAGCAGTTACCCTCAAAGATCAGTCCAGGGAGTGAAATGGCTGTTTGAGTGGCCAAACGTTCTGTTGATGATGGCCTTGTTGTAGCATTGCTCTCTTTCTGGTTGTGGCATCAAGATGGGGGTGATATGCTATCTGCTCAGGGGGTATCCCATGTCATGTGTCTATGATGGTATGATGAAGTGATTCAGACATCAGTCAAGTGTGCCAGTGGCTTAGAGTTGAGTTGTACGCAAAGTGATAGGCTGCCTCTGCATATGTGTTGGAAGGCCCTTGAGCCACAGGGACCTTATTATATGTGCTGGCAAAGGTATCTTACAGTTGAATTTCTAAACTGCCCTGAAAGGTTACTTGGAAGGAGCCAACAACCAATGATCTGGCCAATCTTGAACCTCTCGTAGGGAGAAGACATCTGTAATCTCATCCAGAGTATTGCAAACTTCTTGCCTGTTTAGGGAGTGACAAGTCTTTCTATTTCAGTAGGTGGACATTCTTTCTCTTGGGGGCCTGATAGGCCCAGGTGCACAGTAAATGACCCCCAGAACCGATGGGAAGCAGGCTACGTAAGAGAACCGAGATGTTGCTTGTTGCCTCTGCTGCACAATGCAGCTGTTTAGTCTGAGGTATGGGTTAGAAATCTATGGGTAATGCACTGTGAGATGGCTGACTAGCCGAGTCCTACAGTCACAGCAAGGAAAGACTGGAAACTGCCAATGGCATAAAAGGCTAAGGCTGCGGTTGGCCCCACGATGGAGTGGAGAGGGGTCTTTGGCTCTTGGTGTAGATGGCTGCCTTATTAAAGTGGAAGTTGATGAGGCCTAGGAATCAGGTCCTGGGCTTAAATATCCTGTGATAGGAATGCCTCCTTCTGACCCTCCTCTGCTCCCTATGTGCCTCATACAGTAGGGTCCACCATGTCCAGTAGTTCAACTGTGACATGACTACTGCCTCTAGTCACACATGATGTTATCCCATCACTAGCCTCTTAACTATCCCACCAGCAGCCCCCAGCTATTCCAGCACTAGCTCCACTATTACCCCTTATCAGCAACCCACCAGTAAACCAGGTATTCCATCATTATCACCCCAATATTCCTACCCCTGAACCTGAATGATTCCACCACCAGAATCCATATTATCCCAGCCTTCCAGGAATCCCCCTGGCAGCACCACTCTCATCCTACGACCAACACTCAGAGCCTCACTCACCCAATGATGACTCTCTAGAGATATACAGGAATGCATACACTGACAAAGACTGCAGGTGGGGCTGGGGGCGATCAGGCAGAAGGACAGAAGTGCAGGACTGGGGCAGGATGGGAGGATGTGTAGATGTGAGTTGAGAAGGACAGCAGGGGAGAGATGTGCTCAGATGGATTGCAGGGGGATGGCTGTGAGGTTTTGAGAGGGATGGGTCACAGGGCAGTAAATGGTAATGTAAGAAGGTATTTAAAAAAAAAATACCCAAAGTTGAGTGAGAGAAGTGAGTGTGTGCAGCTGTTGCCTGTCTGAAGTTGGTCTGGGGGTGGGGCTGCAATTACCTGCAAATCCAGAAGTGCTGTGGAGCAGAGTGGGAAGCAGCTCCGGAGTTTGCGTGTGCTAGCTGTGAACTTGGTGTGCAGTAAAAGACTGGCCAGAAGCTGCAGAATGTGGCAGCAATAGTTGCATTGGGAGTTTTGTGACAGCACTCATCAGTGCTGTAGCACCATGGGAACACAGGGCCTGGTAATGCTGCACATGCGCAGTTAGTGCTGATGTACATTTATAGAGAGAGAGAGGTGCCCAAATGTCAGAGGTGCAAAGTGCACCTGAGAAAATTCCCCAGTTGTCTGGTTCAAAATGGACCCCCGAGACTGTACTCTGATTGGCTAAAAGAAACTGGAGATGTAACAAGGGTGGGAACCAGTGAGTGAGTGAGTGAGTGAGAGGCTGGAAATTCTCCGGATTTGCAGCATGTGAGAAGCTCCTGCATGGGACCAGAAGCTGCAACTTGAGGGGCATGGCAGTCATGAGCAACTCCTGGCTGAATTTTTAAGGAACTCTGAGTGAAACAGAAACTACAATGAGGGTGAGATGTAAAGACGTTTTAGGAAAGTTGTATGCTAGCGATACGAACGATTGGGAGAAAGCAAGTGTCTTGTGTAAATTGGTTACTATTGTTTGACACTGGCAAGTGCTATCGTTTATGGTAAAAGTGGACAAGTATTTTACTTATGCTGGGATTTTGGTGGCATGAAATTGCTGCTGGGATGATGAATGTTAAAGGGAGCAGTAAAAGAATGACAGTAACAAAGCTGAGAGTGAGAATATGTGTTAATAATAAAGATATTTTAATTTTGAGAAATATGAGAAAAATTGAAGAAGTTAATATGCAATGCTGCAAAGTTAAACACTGCTTGTAAAGGGCAGACGATATTCTGGAACTGTGGGCAGATGCACGAGTAGAGCTGTTGGGAGCAAGAGAAAACCATTGGGTGATGAGATGTGCTGAAGAAACAGACGGCTGTGGGTAAAAGGGCAGCTGAGAATCTGTGAGAATTTGACTGATAGCCATTAATTTCTGAGGTGCTATGAGTTTTAGACTGCATGTGAACAGGCTTTAACTGAATCTGTTTGAGAGAGTGAAAAACTGAAACGGATTTCATTGTTTATTGCGGACCTGAATATGTATACCCTGGAGGAAAGGAGAAACAGGGGTGATATGATACAGACGTTCAAATATTTGAAAGCTATTAATCCGCAAACTAACCTTTTCCGGAGATGGGAAGGCAGTAGAACGAGAGGACATGAAATGAGATTGAAGGGGGCCAGACTCAGGAAAAATGTCAGGAAGTATTTTTTCATGGAGAGAGTGGTGGATACTTGGAATGCCCTCCCGCGGGAGGTGATGGAGATGAAAACGGTAACAGAATTCAAACATGCGTGGGATAAACATAAAAGAATCCTGTTCAGAAGGAATGGATCCTAAGGAGCTTAGCCGAGATTGGGTGGCAGAGCCAGTGGCGGGAGACGGGGATGGTGCTGGGCAGACTTATACGGTCTGTGCCAGAACCGGTGGTGGGAGGCGGGGCTGGTGGTTGGGAGGCAGGGATAGTGCTGGGCAGACTTCTACGGTCTGTGCCCTGAAAATGTCAGATATAAATCAAGGTCAGGTATACACATAAAGTAGCACATATGAGTTTATCTTGTTGGGCAGACTGGATGGACCATGCAGGTCTTTTTCTGCCGTCATCTACTATGTTACTATCCAGCTCATTTTCAAAAGTGATCGCCGGCCATCTTCCGACACAAATCGGGAGATGGCCGGCAATCTCACAACGGCGGCCAAATTGGTATAATCGAAAGCCGCTATTTTGACACCATTGCCGCTTTCCTGTCACAGAGCCGGCGAAAGTTCAAGGGGGTGTGTTGGCAGTGACGCGAAGGCAGGACATGGGCGGGGTTACGAAATGGCCGGCTTTAGCCCATAATGGAAAAAAAAAGGCGGCGATGAAGAGCATTTGGCCGCTTTTACTTGGTCCCTTTTTTTCAGGTCCAAGCTTCAAAAAGGTACCTGAACTGACCACATGACCACCGGAAGGAAGTGGAGATGACCTCCCCGTACTCCCCCAGTGGTCACTAACCCCCTCCCACCAAAAAACCCCCACTTTAAACACTTTTTTTTCCAGCCTGTATGCCAGCCTCAAATGCCGTACCCACCTCCATGACAGCAGAATGTGTTCTGTCCTCTGACAGCCTTTTCCTGATTGTGATGTGGCTCTGGGGTGAGTGTGACACCTTTTCTGTTATTTGCACTGCAGAGTCACATCAGCAATGCATTGTGGTGGGTGTAGATATTGGTAGTTGGTAGGCTCTACTCCCCTGGTGCTTTCCCCCTGCTTACTGGGTCAGAGTGTGCCCTATTTTGTTTCCTGTTGTAGTCCATTTTTGTAAGCCAGTTTTAGTTCCCTTTCCTGTGTTACCCACATTAGAGAACGTAGTTCTTACCTTGAATGGTGCTGAAAGAGGGCATTGCACACCATTGTGTCAGCTCTGACCTACTGCTAATCTTAGTACCAGGGGACTCTTGGCAGTGGGGCACAACCTCTGATCTGCAGTTAACTGTGAGTAAACGTGGTTATTTCAAGAAAGGACTTTTTCAGAGAGATTAGTCTTCAGGTGTGAACTGGTGTGCCAAAATTATACAGCAGCAATAAGTCCTAGAGGCTGTATGCAGGTCCCTGGAGCAGTTTTAGTGGGTGCAGTACATTTGTGGGTAGTGGGTTTGGGGGGGGGGGGGGGGTGGGGGGGGCTCAGCTCCCAAAGTAAGGGAGCTATGCACGTGGGAGCTTTTCTGAAGTCCACCGCAGTGACCCCTAGGGAACCCGGTTGGTGTCCTGGCATGTCAGGGGGGCCAGTGCACTAAAAATGCTGGCTCCTCCCACAGCCAAATGTCTTGAATTTGGCCGGGGTTTGAGATGGCCGACATAACTTTCCATTATCGCTAAAAAAACGACGCCAGCCATCTCAAACCCCGGCCAAATCCAAGGCAGTTGGCTGGCCGGAAACGTATTATGAAAACAAAAGATGGCCGGCCATCTTTTTAGAAAATACGGGTCTGGCCAGCTGTTTGCGGCGCCACCAAAATACATCGCCAGCCATGTATTTTGCCAGCGCCGTTCGATTATTCCCCTCTATGTTACTATTTAAAAATGGCTTCTGTTCCTTGACACATCACTGTTTGAGTGAGTTTGTGAAATATTTTAAAGGAAATTGCTGAATTTCTGAAAGTGTATTTTGAGATTTAAAGCTGATTTGATGCTCTTTGTGACTGAAAAGTAACATCAAATGCTGACAGATACAGTTTATTATTCTCTTCAGTTTTGTAGAAGTGCTAATTCATGTTTGCTGAATATGAAAAAATGAGATTATATTGGATATAAAATGTGTTCAGCTTTCTGGATTAAACTTCAGAGGGTTGTTATTTGCTTTGCCTGATCTGAAGTTTAGGACTTTTGTGTAGCAGTACTGAATTTTGCTGTTCTTTATTAATAACTTTGGCTGGAATACAACTCTTATCCAAGGAGAGAACATTTTATTGGATCTGCTAAGTAGTAGGCCACTGCTGTGTTGAAATTTTGCAGTTTTGATCCAGTCTTTATCCCAGGGGCGTAGCTATGGGTGGGCCTGGCTGGGCCCAGGCCCACCCAATTTCAGCCCAGGCCCGCCCAGCGCCAGCTCCCATTGCCGGCCACTGCTGCTTTTCCTGTTGAGCAGCAGGGCCGGCGCTACAAAAAGAAGAAGCGCTAACGCTAAGGACAAAAAATGTTTAAAAAAAAAAAAAAAAGTGCGGCACCGGCAGGCACTGTCTAGGCAGCCTTGAGGCATTGGCTGCTGGCTCGTAGGCTCCTCCCGTCTCTTACGTTACTGCCCCTGCGTCACTCCAGGGGCAGTGATGTAGAAGACGGGAGGAGTCTGCGAGCCAGCAGCCAATGCCTCAAGGCTGCCTAGACAGTGCCTGCCGGTGCCGCACTTTTTTTTTTTTTTTAAACATTTTTTGTCCTTAGCGTTAGCGCTTCTTCTTTTTGTAGCACCGGCCCTGCTGCTCAACAGGAAAAGCAGCAGTGGCCGGCAATGGGAGCTGGGGCTTGCGCTGGCATGCATGGCGGGCCTCGAGGAAAAGAGAAAAGAGGGAAAACATGGAAGGATGGGGAGAAAGAGGGAAAACAGATGGAAGGATGGGGAGAAAAGAGGGAAAACAGATGGAAGGGTGGCAGAGAAAGAGGGAAAACATGGAAGGATGGGGAGAAAGAGGGAAAACATGGAAGGATGGGGAGAAAGAGGGAAAACAGATGGAAGGATGGGGAGAAAAGAGGGGAAACAGATGGAAGGATGGCAGAGAAAGAGGGAAAACATGGAAGGATGGGGAGAAAGAGGGAAAACATGGAAGGATGGGGAGAAAGAGGGAAAACAGATGGAAGGATGGGGAGAAAAGAGGGGAAACAGATGGAAGGATGACAGAGAATGAGGGAAAACAGATGGAAGGATGACAGAGAATGAGGGAAAACAGATGGAAGGATGACAGAGAATGAGGGAAAACATGGAAGGATGGGGAGAAAAGAGGGAAAACAGATGGAAGGATGGCAGAGAAAGGGAAAACAGATGGAAGGATGGGGAGAGAAAGAGGGAAAATGGATGGATGGGGAGAGAGACTCTGGATGGAAGGATGGGGAGAGAAAGAGGGGAGATGGATGAAAGGATGCAGAGAGAAAGGGGAGAGACTGGAAGGTTGTGGAGAGAGAAGGGACACTGAACAGAAAAGGGTACAGAGATACAGAGACACTGGTTAGAAAGAGGGAGAGAGAGACATTAGGATCAGGAGAGAGGGTAGATGGATGGAAGGATGGGGAGAGAAAGAGGGAAGACACTGGATGGAAGGGTAGGGAGAAAAAGGTGACACTGGATGGAAGGATGCAGAAAGAAAGAGGGGAGACTACTGGAAGGATGGGGAGAGAAAGAAGAGAGCTGCTGGATGGAAAGGAGAGTAGTGAAAGACTGGAGAATAAGAGGAAGGGGCATGGGGAGAATAAGGGTGAGAAAAAGATGAAAAGCCATAAGTAGATGAAGGAAATTAAAGAATGGATAGTAAGAATGAATTAAATCAGGACAGAGAGAGAGAGACAGAAAAATATTGAAGAAAGCAAAGAAAAAGGAGAGAAAAATGAGAAATGGCCAGGAAACCCTGGCAGAGGAGTTAAGCGAAAACGAAGGAAAGCAGAATCTAGAGACTGGGAGCGACACAATGAGAAAAAGTAAATGGCCATACAAGAAAGGTAAAGAAAATAATTTTATTTTTAATTTAGGATAAAGTAATATGGTACCTGTGTTAATGAAGTTTCAGAGACCAATACTTCCTTCCTTAGGTCAGGAGAGGATACCGTAACAGCATTATACTGACCTGAGGCAGGAGGTTTTGGCCTCTGAAAGCTCACTGAAAAGGGTGTTAGGCTATTAAATAAATTTTCTGAAATCTGATGCACTGAATAGCAGCACTTTACCCTGTGTGACAAATGCATCTGATTAGCGTGACTAAATTTTGCTGGGGGAGGGGGGTAGAGAGAAAATTTTGTGCCCACCCACTTTGGGTTCAGGCCCATCCAAAATTGGCAGTCTGGCTACGCCACTGCTTTATCCTGCTGGACATTTCAAAACTGAGGATTCTTAATGGTACTGTAAACTTAGCAGTGCTGAAGTGTTTATCAGTACTAATGCCCTAATATTAGCAGCATTACATTTTTACAAGCTTTGAGTGGAAAAGCAGAGTGCTCAATTTGAGAGAAAATGCTTTTGGATTTTGAGAGCTGTTTCTTTAAAGAAAACATTTTCTGTAAATGGGAAGTTAGGGAATATTGCTTACCTGTTTAGACCAGCGCCGCAAGTGGAAGGAGCAAGTGGGCTGCACTCCTGTCCCCAATGACCCTGCTGAACCACCAGGGATACAGGTAGGCCCAGAGGGAAGGCCTGCCTGGGGGTGGGGGGGTCTTGATGTGGGCTGGAAGGGGGGGAAGGAAAGAAGGGAATACTAGTGGGGAGACTTGAGGGAGCTCGGGAGTTTAGTTTAAAAAAAAAAAGTTATCCCAGCCCGCCAGCCCGATATTCAGCCAAGGCTACATAACTTTTAGGCGGTCATGGCTGAATATCAGCTGGGCCTGATTAAGTGCCGGCCACCCAGCCCACACAAAACATCCCCGATATTCAGTGCTGGTGCCCGGCCATGGCCTGGCACTGAATATCAGGGGATAAGTTAGCCGATGACGATCACTGTTAAAAAAACAAACAAACAAAAAAACAACGCTGACCACCACCAGCTGAATATCGGGGGGCTTGATTCTATTTTAATTATCATTATATTATTATTACAAATTAAATAATTATTTTAATATTTATTGTTGATGCAAATTAAAGGGGAAACTGTTTTAACATCTGTGACTAAAATAACATCCTATGCAATTAACTGTAACTGTTAATTTCACCACTAGGGGGTTGACATTAAGCATGGATACACCTGAGACAAGGACACCAATCGAGTCAATAGTTTACTCTCAGTATGCAGTCCCAAAAGAAAAGTGGAACCTGCATTTGAATGTCTTTTATTGCAGTTGTAGGATACCTTCCTTGCACTTGGATGTTGATATCGCAGTACCGTCTGTGGACATTGATCTTTCAACATCGATGAAAGAAAAACGGGGAAAGCACTCTTGACATTGATGCAGATATCGATGTAGATATACCGGCATATCCACTGGCAGCAGGGCTTTTAAAATGACTGCCATAGAAATGCTGAATACACATATTTATTTATATGCCATGGCTAGTGTTCAAGAAAATAAGCTGACCATCAGCACTGAAAATTTTCCCCAGAACGTTTGGGGGCAGTATTTCGGAACCTGGGGAAGATAACACCGAATGCATCATTGCAAGACATTCAGTACAGGACACTATACAGGGTACATATTACCAAGGCAAGAGGAAAGTTGCTGGCGATGTGGGAAGAGGACAAATGCAACAAATGTAAGAGAAATGTGGGCACATTCTTACATTCTTTTATGGAGTGTCCCTCACTGCATGAGTTCTGGACAGAGGCGCTGAAGCTACTGGAAGAGATATTGCAGTGCACAGTGGAATGGCAGTATTCTGTCACCCTGATGGGGTGTGGGGAGTCACTCCAAAAGCAAGGACTGGGGGCGGCCCAGTCCAAATTCTTATTACTAGCAATGATAATTCTGAAGAAGTGCATATTAAGGATGTGGGTTGATGAAAACCCCCCGGACCTGGAACTATGGAAGTCATATATGATAGAGATGGGTAGCTGGGTAAGCATGACATATAAATCTGCTAATGCTCTCGGACTTCGTCAATACCGAGATCTGTGGGGAAGAACTCAGACTCTGTTCTCACAACATTGCTCTAAGCCTGGGCAGTAGAAAATATGTGTCGTTTGGGAAACACACAAGGGACGGGGGAGGGGAGAGGGGAGGGGAGGGGAGGGGGGAAGCAGGGTGGGAAGGGATAAGAAATAAATGATGTGGAGATCAGATGCATAAAGAGTTATTACATGTTGATGTATACAAAGTTTCATTATATATATTTGTATAGAACGGTTTGGACGGAGATATAAGCTGTATGGTGACTGACTCCTCATGTAATAAAAATATTTTCAAAAAAAAAAAAAAAAGAAAATTTTCCCCAAGATATTTTCTGGAACTGAACAGGAATATAATTGTCCCATGGACTAATTATTTTCATATGAATTACATGGACACATTTGTTCCCTTTTCACTTCAAGAGCTGAAATTATATCAAAATTACACATTTCCAGTCTTCGTATTTAGGCAGTGTTTTATAAAACCCTCAGTAGTATAACTTGTGCCAGCAACAAGGTTGTGTGACTGTCTTAAAAGGCTTTTTTTAAAGCAGTGCTTTGAGAACTTCATAGCACGTTCTTAGCAGCGAAGGGACATGCCTGATCTTTGAAAAACTTTTTGTTTAACCAAACTGTCTGTGTTTCTCAGTGATCACCTCTCCATCAGAACTATAGCCCCCCCCCCCCCGAAACAAACCTACTGGTTTTACAATTGTTTCCCCTCTCCTCTCCCTGTGCAGCTCGTCTGTGGTGTGCCACAAGGTTCAGTACTTGGACCAGTTCTTTTTAACATTTTTGTAAGCGATATTGCTGAAGGGTTGTCTGCTAAGCTTTGCCTCTTTGCAGATGACATCAAAATCTGCAATAAGGTAGACATCCTTGATGGTGTGGATAAAATGAGGAAGAACTTAGCAAAGCTAGAGGAATGGTCTGGAATTTGACAGCTTAGATTTAATGTAATAAAATGCAGATGAAGAACTTTTATGCATGAAAGAGGATAAGGACTTGGGTGTGATAATATGTAATTCAATTCAATTCTTGTATACCGCTTTCCAGGGTTCAGTGCGGTTTACGTTCTAGGTGAGCCAAAAGTAGATAGTGTTAGTGAGAAGTATTTGAAACAGAGACTAAAAACCTTAAAGAAAAGGATAATGGATGATACTAGGCAGTAGAAGTCATGATGAATTATTATGAAGCAGCCTTTGGGAAGGAAGTTGAGGCAACTGTTTTCTGTTCTGATGGGAATAGGTAGAGAGTTTCATATTTTGACTCCAACTACGGGGAATAGAGAACTGAAAATCTTTTGATTTCAAGTTGTCTTTTGAAATGGTGATGCTAACATTAGTTTCTTTTTCAATCTATTAGACTGGACCAAATATAGCAAAGTGATCTTAGTCAGCAGTTCAGAGGTGAAGCCCTGTAAGATTTACTGAACAAGCAACTTTGAACCTGAGTCTTTCTGCTATGGGAAGCCAGTGCAGTTTGTTTACTACTACTAATCATTTCTATAGCGCTACTAGACGTACACAGCACTGTCACTTGAACATGAAGAGACAGTCCCTGCTCGACAGAGCTTACAATCTAATTAGGACAGACAAACAGGACAAACAAGAGATAAGGGAATATTAAAGTGAGGATGATAAAATAAGGGTTCTGAACAAGTGAATAAGGGTTAGGAGTTAAAAGCAGCATCAAAAAGGTGGGCTTTTAGCTTATATTTGAAGACGGCCAGAGATGGAGCTTGACGTACCGGCTCAGGAAGTCTATTCCAGGCATATGGTACAGTAAGATAAAAGGAACGGAGTCTGGAGTTAGCGGTGGAAGAGAAGGGTGCAGATAAGAGAGATTTACCCAGTGAACGGAGTTCCCGGGGAGGAGTGTAAGGAGAGATCAGAGTGGAGAGGTACTCTGCAGAGTAAATGCACTTATAAGTCAATAAGAGGAGCTTGAACTGTATGCGGAAACGGATAGGGAGCCAGTGAAGTGACTTGAGGAGAGGGCTAATATGAGCATAACGACACTGGCGGAATATTAGTCGTGCAGCAGAAGTTTGAACAGATTGAAGAGGAGAGAGATGGCTAAGTGGGAGATCTGTGAGAAGCATGTTGCAATAGTCTAAGGGAGAGGTGATAAGAGTGTGGATGAGGGTTCTGGTAGAGTGCTCAGAAAGGAAAAGGAGAATTTTGCTGATATTATAGAGAAAGAAACGACAGGTTTTAGCAGTCTGTTGAATATGTGCTGAGAAGGAGAGGGAGGAGTCGAAGATGACCCCAAGGTTACGAGCTGATGAGACAGGAAGGATGAGAGTGTTATCCACAGAAATAGAGAATGGGGGAAGAGGAGAGGTTGGTTTAGGTGGAAAGATAAGAAGCTCAGTCTTGGTCATGTTTAGTTTCAGATGGTGGTGAGACATCCAGGCAGCAATGTCAGATAGGCAGGCTGATACTTTGGCCTGGATTCCTGCTGAGATTTCTGGTGTGGAGAGGTAGATGTGGGAGTCATCAGTGTAAAGATGATACTGAAAACCATGGGATGAGATCAGAGTACCAAGGGAAGAAGTATAGATGGAGAAAAGAAGAGGTCCCAGGACAGATCCCTGAGGTACACCAACTGACAGTGGGATAGATGAGTTGAAACACTAGTATATCTATTCAATCTGTATATAAGTCTAGCAGCTGTGTTCTGTATGATTTGCAGTTTTTTTTCTGACATTGGCACTTAATACCAAGAAATAAAATGTTACAGTAATCCATTTGGACTAATAGTGCAAAGGCTTTTTGGTTGAAGAATGGTCTGACTAGACGTAGCTGTCTCATTTTGAATAGTGTTTTCTTCCATAGCTGATTAATATGGGAAGAGAAGGTGAGTGAAGAATCAAGCAAGACCCCTAATACTCTGGTTTCAGATTTGACTGTAAATCTTTGACCACTGCACAAAGATATTGATTATGAGACTTCAACTCCCTGATTTTGGACCACAGGACCTTGGTTTCTTACTCAGTTTCAGTTTATTGGTCAGGGCCCAGGTGCTAACAGCAGTCATACTATTTGCTATAGACTGAGTTGGTTCTTTGTTTGATGCTATTACTAGTAAGAGAAGCAGGATGTAATCCGCGTAGGATAATAGTAGTTCATTAAGCCCCGGGTGTATTGAGGCAAGGGATGACATAAAGAGGTTGAATAGGATCAGTGAGAGGGGAGATCCATGCGGGAACCCGCAGTTAGTAGACCAGTAGTTGGAAAATTGGTTGTTTTGCTTGACAGAATAGCTTCGATTTGAAAACAATTCACTGAACCATTTGAGCACAATCCCTGTTACTCCTATCTGGTCCAGGCATTCAAGTAGCAATGTGTGGTCAACAAAATTGAATGTCGCTGATATATCGAATTGGAGAAGAATTACTTGGTTGTATTTGCAAAGGCATTGTTTGACATATGTAGTTAGAACTAGTAGTAACGTTTCCGTACTATGTGATGATCTTAAGCCAAATTGTGACCAGTATAAAATAGAAAATTTTTCCAGATAAAAAGAGAGTTCTTTACTAATGTAGGTTTATAATGCTTTAGTAAAAAGGGGTATGCTTGCCACTGGACGGTAGTTTGCGGGAAATGTTACGTCTATCCTAGATCCCTTCAGTAATGGAGTGAGAAAACTTTTGCCCATATCAGGAGGAAGAAAGCCAGTTTTTAACAGCTCATTGAGATCATCAAGTACCCAGTTTACTGATTCCGTAGGGATGGATTTGAGTAGGTGTTTTGGACATTGATCCAGGGAGCAGTTGGCTCGGGAGCATTTTAGCAGTATTGATCTTATATCCTTAGCTGTTAGTGGTTGAAAAGATTCCCAGTTTTGACAGTTTTGAGTCCTTAGGTTGTAGGATCTCTGGCAATTAAGGCTGAACTACGTGCTGGGCTATTTTCCTCTGTTGGAGTAGCCTTAGATAGTTCAGTCCTAATTTGGAGGATCTTATTGGCGAAATGATCAGCGAGGTCTTGGGCGGTGGGACATTTCTGTGAGTGTTCATCCTTATTAGTGGAAGCTAGTATTTTAACTAAGTAGAAAAGTTATTTTGTTGTCAAGATCATCTTGACCTATTGGGCTGCTATAGTATTGGTGTTTTGAGTCAGCTACCTTCTTTTTGTAGCATCAGAAGGCTGACTTCCATTTGAATTTATCAGTAGTATCTTTGTTCTTTCTCCATTGCTTTTCAAGGTGTTGACATTCCTTTTTTTAGGATGGATAGTTCTTCTGTAAACCTTGGCAATTTTCTGAATGTCTTGATCTTTTTAGTGGTAAATGAAGCAAACTAACTAATGCATGCATCAACCTTTTCCTATATGAGCACGCAATTCTGGAACGCATTGCCACGTAACCTAAAAGCGACCTATGAATTGACCAACTTCCACAAACAGCTGAAGACCCATCTCTTCGACAAGATATACCACAAAGACCAAAACATGTGAAATCCCCACACATATCTAGTAATGTTAAGAATGCCTTATATTATATCACTATCATGATTTCCATTACCATGCAACCCAAAATACTTCTGTAACACTAAATGTCAATTCTCCTCTCATTTCCACTATCCATGATATATTGTAAGCCACATTGAGCCTGCAAAAAGGTGGGATAATGTGGGATACAAATGCAATAAATAAATAAAATAAAATAGTATGGCTTTCACCTTGCTGTCCCAGTGGGATTTGATCGAACCATGTATAGGAGATGTGGTAGTGAGGGAATCAATGTGGTCTCATTGATTTTACTTCTGGTGGAGATGAGTGGATGACTTGTGTCTGGTTAAGCTTGACATACAGATATCAATGGTGAAATCCAGTTGGAAATGGTCAGACCATGGTACTGGCTTTCATCTGAATAAAGTAATCAAGCTATTAGGATAGGGCATCATGAAGTCTAACATGTGTCCTTTTTCATGAGTTGCATCCTCGGAGAATGATTTGAAGTTGTGGACATTGGTGTCTGCATCATTTTCCAAGTGTAGGTTTAAGTCTCCCAGGAAGATAATCCTTGAGAATTGTGGCAGGAGAGGAAGTCATCTCTACAAGTAGCGGTTCTGCCTTGGACCAAGCTCCTGGAGGACAGTAAATGAGGAGTAGGGTGATTTGATTTGCCTCTTTTGAATCATTGCAGTATTTGCATAGCATATATTCCATTTCAGGGAAAATCCCAGAACTAACTAATGACATATGGAAAAAAAAGATACGAGCAAGTCCGCCTCCTTTTTTACCCTGCCTTGGAGAATGAAGAATAGCATAACCGGGTGGATAGATGTGGGGCAGTACTGGACTATCAACTTCTGTGAGCCATGTTTTTGAGATAAACAGAAAGCCCAGATGTGAAGATTCTAGCAGATCCCTGAGTAAGAGAGCCTTGTTCCCCAGAGATCTAGCGTTGATATAGATGGCTGGGACAGGAGTGAGTTGAAACTTGTGTTCCAAAGGGGAGAGTTGTTTGGTTAATTGCAAAAAATAGTGAGCTGTCTTAGGCCGTCGAATGTTAGCCATTTTGTTCTGGTCCGTAACCATAGTAGTATTCTGACGGTATATATTGGCATTGTCTAGCAGATATCTGACATTACACTTAGGGTTTTCTTAGCACATGGTGGGATAAAATTAGGCACTAAGTTATCTAGTAGGTTGCCACCCGACGTGCTCAAGAGGGTTAAGCAAATCCATGTAAGACACCACAGAGAGCTTTTTGAGCTAGTTTAAGTCAGTCGGGTTTTGCGCTCTTTATTAGTTTTAAATATACACTGTTAAAGATTTCAAAACTGAGCTCTCCTTGAAGGTAGAAGCTATCGATGGTGAGGAGAGGTCATGGTGTCTCAGGAACTCATAAGGTGGGGAGATGTGGATGTGCCGGTGTCGCAGACTTCAAAACGATGATATGATTCACTGTAATTAGGTAGGGTTCCTCATTTAAGCTGCCATTCTTCCAAAGTCAGTCATTCAGCACTAAGGAGAGTTTATATCGGGTGAGAGGCCACAGTGTAATTCACATGTTGTGATGATCTTAAGGTGGCCAAACAGGTAGAAAAGGTGAAGACAGCAGCTAGAAGGATGCTTGGGTACATAGGGAGTGGAATGGTTAATAGGAGAAAGGAGGTGATGATTCTCCTGTATAAGACTCTGGTGAGATTTCATTTAGAATATTGTGTACAATTCTGGAGATGTACCTTCAAAAAGATATAAACAGGATGATGTTGGTCCAGAGGGCGGCTACTAAAATGGCCAGTGGTCTTCGTCATAAAGAATATGGGGACAGACTTAAAGATCTCAATCCCTCTGATATTCAAAATCAATTAACTGGTCAGGAATGGATAAATGTTAGTTAGCTGGCTAAGTGCTAATATTCAGCATGAGATACCAAGCTATCTTGGCTGGATATTAGCATTTAGTGGCTAGCCGGATGACCGGCTATGTTGCGTGACATACCCGGTCAGTGCCAATATTCAGCATCTGGCTGGCTATGTTTGGCGTCCAAATATGGCCATCTCAATAGGTGGAATATCTCTGGCCAGTTTCAACTTAATCAGCCAACGCTGAATATCGGCTTCGCCAGTTAAGCTCAAACTGGCCAAAAATAAACCGGATATTCAATGTTGGTCATTGGAAATGGCCCAGCATTGAATATCTGAGCTCATCATCGACCACAGGAGTTAGCCAGGCTAACTCCCATGGTCTGAATATCAGGCCCAATATGTATACTTTGGAAGAAAGGCGGGAGAGGGGAGATATGATAGAGACATTTAAATAATTACGTGGCATCAATGCTGGGCCGTTTCCACTGTCGGGAGCACTAAAACAGCAGTGGTGGTCGACGGCAAGTGGTGGCGATCAGTGGCCTGCAGAACCACCCCGGCACCGCTCACCTGCCTGACCACCCAGAACCGAAGCGGCGAGCAGCAGATGAGGAGAGGATGACGACTAGAACAGAGACGATCTGCCCTTCCATCTCGGACCCCGCTCGCCCGTCCAGCCTGGGAGAGAGGAGATGACCAGGCCTCGCCCCGGAATCACGCAAGTCCCGTGGCCGCGATCGCACGCCATCGTACGTCTGGTTTAACACCAGAGGCAGTGACGGCGCCGTGGGGAACAAATGAGAGACGACCGAGGTGCCCTAAAGACAGGCCCTGCAGGACCCGAAGCTCAGCAGCACAACCAGAGTAACACAACAAACCACAGGACCTCACCGATCCAAAACTGTGAATAGGTCGATTAAATAACTAAGGATCTTCGGGCTATGTCCCTTATATTTCAGCCTCCAACACAACGCTCAGAACCAATGGTAATACAACTGAACATCAAACTGTGAGTAAACTATCTTAATAATATCCATAAATTCACCACCCCTGCTCACCTATACTACAAAGTACTCAGAACCACCACTGACTTCAACAGACCTAAGCTAGCCGAAAATACGTAAAACATACAAGACTGGAACATAAGATTCCAGCCCAAAGACAAAGCCCTCCCACACAAATATCATACGTGACCACTAGTAGCCCACAGCAAACTGACACCATAATGAACACCATCAGAATGCTGCTAATAATTTATTCCTTATCCCTGATCCACCAAACACTAACCACACCACTTACAGAAATCAATATCATACCCACACTACGTAACCATAAAAGCCCGGCCAGATACACCACACCCAACCAAACTGACAACAACCAGAACAAAGGAAGTACATCAACATGCAGACAACATCAACAAAAGGAAAAAAAGGCCACAACAAACCAATACTAACTAAAAACCGACAACTGACAAAAATCAACACAACACCGCACACAGTGGACCCCTACCAAAAAATTCAAGTGGGTTTCATCAACGCCAGATCCGTAGTAAACAAGGCAGCAATAATAACAGACTGGATCACGTCAGACAACCTTGATCTACTTTTTATCAGTGAAACCTGGATTCATGATCAAAATGACCCCATAATTATAGACCTCTGCACCCCAGGATACAAAATCATCCACTGGACCAGAAAAGATATGTGTGTGCCCGATGCAAAGAGCTCCTAGCTCTTGGAGAACGTGTCCGTTCTCTTGAGGCTAGAGTAGCAGACTTGGTGGAGCTGAGGGAGACAGAGAGCTACATAGAGGAGACCTACAGGGATATTGAAGAGAAGTCCCACCTCCAGTCTGGTAGCCCTTGTGCTACCTTGGAGGAGGGAGGTCTCCTAGAAGGAGAGCATCACCCTGGTGAAGTAGGAAGTACTCCTGTAGCCAGGACCTGCCCACCAGGGATGTACTATCCTCTCGCACCGAGGATATGTCTCCAAGTGCTGCCCGGGAGGGAAAGGTTAGGACAGCCATAGTAGTTGATGATTCGATCATTAGGCATATAGATAGCTGGGTGGCTGGTGGAAGTGAGGATCACCTGGTGACTTGCCTGCCTGGTGCAAAGGTGGCAGACCTCACGCGTCACCTAGACAGGATTTTAGATAGTGCTTGGGAGGAGTCGGCTGTCTTGGTACATGTGGGTACCAATGATCACTGATTGTTACATTTGTACCCCGCACTTTCCCACTCATGGCAGGCTCAATGCGGCTTACATGGGGCAATGGAGGGTTAAGTGACTTGCCCAGAGTCACAAGAGGAGCTGCCTGTTCCGGGAATCGAACTCAGTTCCTCAGGACCAAAGTCCACCACCCTAACCACTAGGCCACTCCTCCACATAGGAAAATGTGGGAGAAAGGTTCTGGAAGCCAAATTTAGGCTCTTAGGTAGAAAGCTCAAATCCAGATCCTCTAGGGTAGCATTTTCTGAAATGCTACCTGTTCCACGTACAAGCCCAAAGAGACAGGCAGAGCTCCAGAGTCTCAATGCGTGGATGAGACAATGGTGTAGGTAGGAGGGTTTTAGATTTGTTAGGAACTGGGCAACCTTCTGGGGAAGGAGGAGCCTATTCCGAAAGGATGGGCTCCACCTTAATCAGGGTGGGACCAGGCTGCTGGCATCGGCATTTAAAAAGGAGATAGAGCAGCTTTTAAACTAGAAATGGGGGGAAGGCCGACAGTCGCTCAAAAGCGCATGGTTCGGGATAAGGTATCTTGCAAGGATACCTCACAAGCAGGGAAGATAGGGTTTCTGGATAGTGAGGTTGCATAACAGACCGTGGTAGGCCAGGTGCCCTTAAATACAACTAAAGATCAGACAAAAGATGGCAAATCAATAGTGTCAATTACTAAGCATCATGCAAATAGGAACAACAAACATACTCTGAAATGTCTATATGCAAATGCTAGGAATCTAAGAAATAAGATGGGAGAGTTGGAATATATTGCACTAAATGAAAAATTGGATATAATAGGCATTACTGAGACCTGGTGGAAGGAGGATAACCAGTGGGACACTGTCATACCGGGGTACAAAGTATATCGTAGTGATAGGGTGGACCGGACTGGTGGAGGGGTAGCATTGCATATTAACGAGAGCCTTGACTCAGATAGATTACAAATTCAGCAGGACATAAATCACACCTTTGAATAATTGTGGGTTGAAATTCCATGTATAAAAGGGAAAAGGATGGTGATAGGAGTGTACTACCGTCCACCTCGCCAGGATGAGCAGGTAGACACAGAAATGATAAAAGAAATCAGAAACGCAAACAAAATGGGCAATGTGATAATAATGGGTGACTTCAATTATCCAAATATAGACTGGGTAAATGTAACATTGGGCCACGCTAGAGAGGTACAATTCCTTTATGAAATCAAGGACAGCTTTATGGAGCCGATGAGAGAAGGAAAAATTCAAGACTTGCTCCTTAGTGGAGCGCATGATCTGATGAGGGACATTGTGGTACTGGGGCCTCTTGATGACAGTGATCATAATATGATCAGTTTTGATATCAACCTAGAAGAGGGAGGAGTGGCCTAGTGGTTAGGGTGGTGGACTTTGGTCCTGAGGAACTGAGTTCGATTCCCACTTCAGGCACAGGCAGCTCCTTGTGACTCTGGGCAAGTCACTTAACCCTCCATTGCCCCATGTAAGCCGCATTGAGCCTGCCATGAGTGGGAAAGCGCAGGGAACAAATGTAACAAAAAAAAAAGTAACTATACACAGGAAGTCAAATATGTTAGTATTTAGCTTTAAAAAAGGAGACTATGATAAAATGAGAAGAACGGTTAAAAAAAACTTAGGGGGGCAACTGAGAGGGTAAAGAATGTACAACAGGCATGGACGCTATTCAAAAATACCATCCATACCTTTGAAATGTGCAAGTCCTCGTTCCAGACAAGTTTAGACAATAAATACTTTTCACACTTTACACTCTGGCAAAGCTCAAAGTCCACGTACAGAGAGAGGTGCAGTGCCCAACTATCCAGACATCATCAAAAGGGGTGGTGTTTGGGGCAGTACTATGCAAAAAGAGGTGAGGATATGCAAGAAAGGCAGGGTTTGGGGCAGGGCTATACAAGGAGGTGGGACTATGATATATCGGGTGATATAATCAAAAGGGGCAGGGAGGGGTGGGGATGTGGGTTGGACTTAGGTAGACAACCTGAAAGTGGACGTGGCACCGGTCAAAATCAATTAAGATGACAAATGGTATGTAAGTTACACTACTACCCTCTAGCATTTGGCAGATATACACACATTGCACCAAGTACGTACATACTTGTCCTTTTCAAATTACTCAATGAGAAATACAGGCACACATATGTTGCAATTTATTTGACATAATTATGAACCTATTTTCTAAAATATGCACACAAATGCAAACCCCTCCCCAAACCATCCCTACGAATGCCTCCTTTCAGTTTGGAGAACTGTATACACCTAAGCTTACATACATATATAAACAGACATTTCATTTTTTATTTCCTTCTATTCATTGTCAGCTTGTTCACTTACACCCTAGAAAAGGAGCCTTTTACACAGAATCATCAGACTGCGGTCTGTAACCTGCTGCCTTTCCTTTGCAATCATTTGCATTCTCAGAATCTGTGTCTCTAGTACAGTGCTGGGGGTTAGCAGAGTGGAGCTGTGTCTGCTTCTGGCCAGATATAATGAGGCCCAGTGGGAATAGAAAGCTTGCTACACAGAATTGTTCCTTGAAGTTAAATTCATCCTGAAGAACTATCCTTAAGAGCTGCACTGTGAATTCAGCACCACTTTATCATTCAGTCATCTCCCCAGATTCAGCAGCAGTTCCCACTCCCCTTCCCCCTAATTCAAGCTCAGCAGATTCATCTGAAGTCTCTCTCCCCCCCCCTCCCTCTTCCAATTCAGCTGCAATTAATCTCTTTCCCTTCTCCCACCCCCCACCCACAATTCAGATGCCATCTATTGCTTTTCTTTTCCAACTCATTTTATCAGAAATGTAGACCAGAGCACAGAACCCCTTTTCAGTATAGCTACAGCATATCTCTACTGTGGTAGCTGCTAAGAATGCACATTCACTTTTTATTTCTGAGAACACAATTCCCAAAAGATGCAAGAGAATTCCATTTCTAATGAGGGGCAGCTCTGTGCACAGGTTTCTGAGAACTCCCACAGGGAAACATTTACTGCCAAATATAAGCCAAGATCCAAAAAGCACAGAACAGAAGCAGCCAGGGTGGAAGTCAGAGCTTGGTCTGGTTTGACATGTTCTAACTTGAACTGAGGGTTCACATTAAGAATATTGCTAATAACAATAACTACAGTTATGTGAAAGGACACATAAGGTGCTAATTCTGTACCTGTTTGTGGTAGGGCAGTTCTAGGTGAAAATAACTTGCATAAGTGGCTGGTGGTTCACTTGTTTGGGGAGACTGAGGCAGGGGGAAGTCTAAACATACATTCCATCATCCTTCACCCCCTGCCCCTCAGAGAAAACCTATTTTCCATGTAGCATTATCTAACAGAAAATAAAACAGTTTACAACCTTTGCTTTTTTTGGGGGGGGCTCAGCCTCCTTTTTTTAGAGTCTCTCCTTGCTTCTCTTTCTGTTTGTTTGTTTTCTATCTGGCTCTGGTGTAACTGTTTTTTGTTTTTCTATTGCAGTTTGTTCTTTTCCTCTGTTTTTCTTTTCTGAAGCAGCAGAGACTTTCTATAATCTCACCGTTCTTTTTCTGTTCCCTTCTCTTCTTTCCCCTTCTTTTTTTCCTTCTCTGTTTTACACTACCACCCTGGATTACTTCCTCCCCCAAACAAGGGTCCTCTTCCCCATCTCCTGCCTCATTTCCTATTCCCGCTTCCTTGTCTGCCACCTTTGCTTTCTTTCCCCTTTCCTCTCCTCTTTCTTGCTTCTCTCTTTCCATTCTAATTCTCCCCTCATTCACCCCAACATTCTTGCTTTAGCATTTCTCTCTCACACACTCTTCCCTCACTGCCACCCATATAAACAGGTTTGCTGTCTTATCTGCTTCTCCCCTAAATCTTGATTTAACCTCACATGCACACAATCTCTTGCTTTTTTTCTCACTTGCAGTCTTCTCTCTCTCTGCCCCTTCTTCATCACTAGTAGGAGTGTACAACCAAAATGTTTTTGTTTAGTTCCCATATAATTTACAAGAATTTTCATGTTGAACTCCCCCCCTCCCCCCCATTTCAGGGCCAATATTGTAACCAGTTTCATAGCCAGAAGACAATTTTTGGGTGGGCCAGCAGGTTAGATGAATGGGCACTAGGGTTGCCAACTTTTTGAAAGAGAAAAACCCACCACCTGATGCACCCATGCCCTGTCCCATCCCACCCCATGCACCACCCCTATCCCAGTCCCAATAACTTCAATGAGGGTAGAAGTGCAGGCTTCAGTGACTGAAGACCACATTGAGGGCTAGGGGAATTACAAGAGCCCCCATTGAGCAACAGATCCCCAACACATATATGATTCCCCTCATATGATATTGAAGCCAAATATATTTTGCATCTTCAGAACCCCCTGGCCTTCCCCCAAACAATAGATGGAGAGCAGAGCTAGGACATTTCCTCATAAAACTCACCATACAATGGACATTTTTGTCTCTAGTGCAAGCTCAATAACAAGCATACTGTATTGCAATACAAAAATCTATTTTTAAAAAAACACTCAAAAGCTACAGCAAATCTATCCAGGGGCGTAGCTACGGGTGAGCCTGGGTGGGCCCAGGCCCACCCAATTTAGCCTCAGGCCCGCCCACCCAGAGTCTGAGTCCGAGTCCATCCCTGTCCGTCCGTATTTTCGAATCCTCGCCCGCAGCGATGAACTGGTGGGCGGGGCGCCAGTGCGCTGCTCTCCAGTAGTAAAAGCAGCAAGCCGGCAGGTCCAAGTCCATCCTTCGCTTCCCCGCCCTCTCTGCGTCCCGCCTGCCTGAAAGGAAATGACATCACAGGAAGGTGGGACGCAGAGAGGGCGGGGAAGCGAAGGATGGAGGTGAATCTGCCAGCTTGCTGCTTTTACTACTGGAGAGTAGCGCCCCGCCCGCCAGTTCGCTGCTGCAACCTCAGGAGTGGAGTGCAAGTGAGCCAGCCTATGAAGTCCACTGTAAGGAAGCCATTTGGTAAATTTCTGTTTCCACTCCCCCGCGCAGCCGTCGCGTCGCCGTTCATTCAAAACACAGCAAGCAAACCTGTGACCTGCTGCATCCACGTTGTCGTTCTTTGCCAAGAGAGATGAGAGATGCTGCAAAGGGGGAGACAGGGGGGGATGGAAAGAAACAGGATGGGTGGGGGAAATTCTGGCCACACTGGATCACAGGAGAGGGGGGCAAGACGAAAGAGAGAAGTGACAGGAAGATGCTGGGAGGGGTTGAAGGGTGGAGAGATGAGAGGGAGCAGATGCTGGGCTAGAAGGGTGGAGGGAGAGAGACACTGGGAAAGGTGGAACCATGTGGGAGAGGCCAAGGGGGTGGCAAGGAAATAAACGTTCTAACCTTCTAACTTGTGTTTTTAGCTTTTTCAGTTCTTCGTTGAACCATGGTATTGAGTTCTTTCTTTGTGAGGTTCTGGTTTGGAGTGGTGCTATATTGTCTAATATGTATCTGCATCTATTGTCCCATTCTTGGACAAATTGGTTTGTATCTGATTTTTTAGTCCATCCATTATAGTAGAATTGTTGCCAGAATATTATCGGATCTATTTTTCCTCTCGTGGTATATGTTTTTCGTTCTTGTTTGTGGGGTGAGTCTTTCATTCGCATTTGGAGGGAGAGGTTTGCTTTATAATGTCAGACCACGGACTGGGTGTCCATTTTGTATCTGTTAGTACTAGGTTTGAATCGGGGGGCGAATTTATGTGTAATGATGTCTAGTGTATGTCCTTTAGTGTGGGTTGGCTGCGTATTTGGTCTGTGAAGATCCCATAGTTGGAAGAATTCTTCACATTCTCGGGTGCTTTTTGAGGTGATTTCTTCAAGGTGTGGGTTGATATCTCCTATTATGAGGAGATTTGAGGTAGAGACACATGTGTTCGATACAAAGTCCATGAAGTGTGTTTGGAATAGATTCTGTGACTGGTTGCAGGGGTCCTGGCTATTGTGGGATGAGTCCCTCAGTGATCACCTCATCCCTGAAGGGTGGCCTGACGTTTGAGTACCGGCACCTTTTATACAAGAAGAAACACACTGGTTAAAAGTACCTGGCAAGATCCCAAAACAGTACAATACATTTTATGCTGCTTATCTTAGAAATAAGCGGTGGATTTTCCCCAAGTCCATTTTAGTAATGGCTTATGGACTTTTCTTTTAGGAAGCTATCTAAACTTTTTTAAACCCTGTACTAACTGCTTTTACTACATTTTCTGGCAACAAATTCCAGAGTTTAATAACATTGAGTGAAGAAAATTTTTCTCCAGTTCATTTTAAACTTACTACTTTGTAGCTTCATTGAATGCCCCCTAGTCCTAGTATTTTTGGAAAGCGTAAACAGATGCTTCACGTCTACCCATTCCACTTCACTCATTAGTTTATAGACCTTTGTCGTATCTCTCCTCAGCTGTCTTTTCTCCAAGCTGAAGAGACCTAGCTGCTTTAGCCTTTCCTCATAGGGAAGTCATCCCGTCCTCTTTATCACTTTCATTGCCCTTCCCTGTACCTTTTCTAATTCCACTATATCTTTTTGAGATTTGGTGACCAGAACTGCACACAATATTCGAGGTGTGGTCGCACCATGGAGCGATAGAAAGGCATTATAACATCCTTATTTTTGTTTTCCTTTCCTAATAATACCTAACATTCTATTTGCTTTCTTAGCCGCAGCAGCACACTGAGCAGAGGGTTTCAATGTATTATCAACGATGATGCCAAGATCCCTTTCCTGGATGGTGACTCGTAATATGGAACCCTTTATTACATAGTTATAGTTCGGGTTCCTCTTTCCCACATGCATCACTTTGCACTTGCTTACATTAAACGTCATCTACCATTTGGATGCCCAGTCTTCCAGTCTTGTAAGGTCCTATTGTAATTTTTCACAATCCTCTTACGATTTAACAACTTTGAATAACTTTGTATATAACTTAAGTACATAAGTATTGCCATACTGGGACAGACCAAAGGTCCATCAAGCCCAGCATCCTGTTTCCAAGAGTGGCCAATCCAGGTCACAAATACCTGGCAAGTTCCCCAAAACGTACAAAACATTTTTTGCTGCTTATAAGCAGTGGATTTTCCCCAAGTCTATTTTAATAATGGTCTATGGACTTTTCCTTTAGGAAGCCGTCCAAACCTTTTCTAAACTCCACTAATCTAACCACCTTTACCACATTCTCTGGCAATGAATTCCAAGTTTAATTACATGTTGAGTGAAGAAATATTTTCTCAGATTCATTTTAAATTTACTATTTTGTAGCTTCATTGCATACTCCCTAGTCCTAGTATTTTTGGAAAGCGTAAACAGACGCTACCCATTCTACTCTCCTCATTATTTTATAGACCTCCATCATATCTCCCCTCAGCCATCTTTTCTCCAAGCTAAAGAGCCCTAGCCGCTTTAGCCTTTCCTCATAGGGAAGTCGTCCCATTCCTTTTATCATTTTTGTCACCCTTCTCTGCAACTTTTCGTCAGCAAATTTAATTACCTCACTAGTTGCTCTCATGTCTAGATCATTTATAAATATGTTAAAAAGCAGTGGTCCCAGCATAGACCCCTGGGGAACCTCACCATCTACCCTTCTCTATTGAGAATACCGACCATTTAACCCTACTCTCTGTTTTCATTTAACCAGTTTTTAATCCACAATAGATTATCCCATGACTCTCCAATTTCCTCTGGAGTTTTTCATTAGGTACTTTGTCAGATTCCTTTTGAAAATCCAGATACACAATATCAACCAGCTCACCTTTATCCACATGTTTGTTCACCCCTTCAAAGAAATGCAGTAGATTGGTGAGGCAAGATTTCCCTTCACTAAATCCATGTTGGCTTTGTCTCATTAATCCATGTTTTTGAATATGCTCTGTAATGTTGTTCTTTATAGTAATCTCTACCATTTTGCCTGGCAACGATGTCAGGCTCACTGGTATATAATTTTCCTCATCACCTCTGGAACCTTTTTAAAAAGTTGGCATTACATTGGCCACCTTCCAATCTTCCAGTACCACGCTTGATTTTAGAGATAAATTACATATTACTAACAATAGTTCTGCAAATTCATTTTTCAATTCTATCAGTACTTTGGGATGAATACCATCCGGTCCCAGTGATTTGCTACTCTTTAATTTGTCAAATTGTGCCATTACATCCTCCAGGTTTATAGAGATCTAATTCAGTTTCTCTGATTCGTCAGCATTGAATACCATTTTTGGTTCTGGTATCTTTCCACAACACAACAAAAACAGGGTGGAAAAGAAAGAGATCAGTCCAAACACCAGGATAAGATGCTCCAAACACAACTTTATTTGGACCCTACATGGTCCGTGTTTTGGCTACGAAAGCCTTCCTCAGGGATCAATCAATGAGTGCTCAACTTTATATCGACTGATGATGGAGTGCATAAATATATATCTCTTGGTCAAAGTGGGTATAATGTCCAACTCGAACAAATATAATTTTAAAAAATGTGGCGCCAAAATATTTCTAGTTAAGTAACGATGATCAGTGACTATGCATAACCTATCAGTGACTTGAGCAGCCCTGACAGGGTATGCATAGAGGGGCATAATTGAACGAAAACGCCTATCTCCATGGGCGTTTATCTCCGAGAACGGGTCCGTGAAGGGGTGGACCGAACCGTATTTTGGGAAAAAATAGACGCCCATGTTTTATTCAACAATGTGTGAGCTGGGCGTTTTTGTTTTTCAGCGATAATGGAAAATGAAAGCGCCCAGCTCAAAAACGAATAAATCCAAGACATTTATTCGTGGGAGGGGCCAGGATTCGTAGTGCACTGGTCCCCCTCACATGCCAGGACATCAACCGGGCACCCTAGGGGGCACTTTTACAAAACCAAAAAAACAGGTAAAAGAGCTCCCAGGTGCAAAGCACCCTTCCCTTGTGTGTTGAGCCCCCCCAAATCCCCCTCAAAACCCACTGCCCACAAGTCTACACCATTACTATAGCCCTAAGGGGTGAAGGGGGGCACCTACATGTGGGTACAGTGGGTTTGGGGGGGTTGGACGACTAATAAGCATTAAGCAGCACAATTGTAACAGGTAGGGGGGATGGGCCTGGGTCCACCTGCCTGAAGTCCACTGCACCCCCTAACAACTCCTCCAGTGAGCTGCATACTGCTGCCAGGGAGCTGGGTATGACATTTGAGGGTGAAAATAAAAAGTTGTGAAACATCATTTTTTTGTGGTGGGAGGGGGTTAGTGACCACTGGGGGAGTCAGGGGAGGTCATCCCCGATTCCCTCCAGTGGTCATCTGGTCATTTAGGGCACTTTTTGGGGCCTTATTCGTGAAAAAACAGGGTCCAGGAAAAGTGTCCTAAATTCTAGCTAAAAACGCATACTTTTTTCCCATTATCGGTGAAATGCGCCCATCTTTGTTCGGCAGATAACCACGCCCCAGTTCCGCCTTCGCCACACCTCTGACACGCCCCCATCAACTTTGTCCGCATCCGCGACGGAGTGCAGTTGAAAACGTCCAAAAATCGGCTTTCGATTATACCGCTTTATTCGTTTTTGTGAGATAAACGTCCATCTCCCGATTTAGGTCGGAACTTGGGCGTTTTTCTCGTTCGATTATAAGCAGGATAGTCTACTAAGCTGGTGCCACACCTGTTTCTTTAAAGGGTTATTCAGTCCTGGAAAGGGAATGGGACTTGATATACCACTTTTCTGTGGTTTCTGCAACAACGTTGAAAGCTATTTACATAGTATATACAAGTACTTATTTGCACCTTGGGCAATAGTACATATGTATTGCCACAGTGGGACAGACCAAAGGTCCATCAAGCCCAGTATCCTGTTTCCAACAGTGGCCAGTCCAGGTCACAGATACCTGGCAAGATCCCAAAAAAGCTCAATACATTTTATGTTGCTTATCCAAGAAATAAGCAGTGGATTTTCCCAAGTCAATTTAATAATAGTCGGTGGACTTTTCCTTTAGGAAGCTGTCCAGACCCTTTTTAAACCCCGCTAAGCTAATCACCTTTACTACATTCTCTGACAACAAATTCTAGAGTTTATTTACACGTTGAGTGAAGAAAAAGTTTCTCCTATTTGTATTAAATTTACTACTTTGTAGCTTTATCGCATGCCCCCTAGTCCTAGTATTTTTGGAAAGAGTAAACAGACGCTTCAAGTCCACCCGTTCTACTCCACTCATTATTTTATACACCTCTATTGTATCTCCCTTCAGCTGTCTCTTCTCCAAGCTGAAGAGACCTAGACACTTCATCCTTTCCTCATAGGGAAGTTGTCCCACCCCTTTTAACATTTTCATCACCCTTCTCTGTACCTTTTCTAATTCCACTATATCTTTTTTGAGATGCGGCGACCAGCATTTAACACAATATTCAAGGTGCGGTTGCACCATGGAGCGATACAAAGGCATTATAACGTCCTCACTTTTGTTTTCCATTCCTTTCCTAATAATACTTAACATTCTATTTGCTTTCTTAGCTGCCACAGCACACTGAGCAGAAGGATTCAACGTATCATCAATGATGACAACGAGATTGGTGACTCCTATCATGGGTTAAGTGACTTGCCCAGAGTCACAAGAAGCTGCAGTGGAAATTGAACCCACTTCCCCAGGATCAAAGTCTGCTGCACTAAGCACTACTCCTCCACTGACATTGTTACCAATCTCATATTGCAGTTTACTTTTATACTTCACAAACAGCATATAGAGAACTCAACCTTCCAACCAGAAAGATATAAATATTATAATGATGCCCTGAAACCTTTCCCTTCATCCCCTAAACAAACAACACATCCCATAACCTCCATCCCACCATGTGCAATAAAAGCTTCTATACACCAGAAGTCTGTCCAAATGAACTCCCAAACAGAAAGGCTCAGATCATGCAACTTCCAGAGTGTCTGAGAATGGACTACGAATAATTAAAAGTAAAGTAAGAAAATGATCTTCCCTCAACATTTCCTATCGATCATACAATTACACACCCTCCCCTTAAATGCTCCAGCATCCATTCTCCATCCACTGCGGTACCATCCTAATCATAGAATTCCACTCTATGATTATATTGGTACATTCTCATCGTAAAATGGGAAATACCTGTGTAGTCTTTTGTCCAGCCCTAACCATGCTCAGACCACATCCCCTTGAAATCTCTGCAACCTGGGAATCACCACAACATACATAAACACTGCTATGCTTGAAAAATGACCCCTAATATGTGCTATGCTCAAGAAGTGTAAGGTCCAGAATCTACAGTGGTCAATTCTAGGGATGTTCAGAGGAAATATTGTGGTTAAGTTTGTGTAGAGATAAATCATCCCTGTAATTTTTGTTTTCTAATCTTGAAATCTTTGTTTCTTTCATTTGATTCAGGTCCATTAAAGTCAATAGGACAAGCAATTTTTTCACTTTTAACAAGTAGGATTTCCCATCCATTTTAAGTCAAAGTTCCTTAAAATTTATTGACAGACAGGCTGCCATTAGAGGCAGCAGCACACCAAAATAATGCTGAGTGACATAGAGACCCCAAAATATCGAAAGAAGGGCAGAGGGCACTAAAACTGGCATGAATTCTCCTAATCTGTGGCAGCAGAATTAGAAGATGGTGAGGATTTGTAAATAGGGCGAAAAGCTAAGTACAGAGAGAACTGGAATACTGTGGTTGCCATTTTGTCTTAGCAGAAACCATAATGATCTCACTCTAAGCAGGAAGAACCAGTAAAGAGCCTTTTCTCTGAATGAGCTAATGGACTACAGCTGTGACCACATCACTTTTCTCAGACTGAGTTGAGGCCTTTTTCCTTCTAATCATAATGGATGACCTGTTCTGGCCTGAGCTCCTACTTGCCTTTGATTAGATGCAGTGGTTTGCAATACTTTTACAGGACAATCAGATTCCAATTCATCTTTTTTAACAAAGACAACATCCTAAGTACAGACAACCTTTTATCAGACAGCAGGATAAGAGGGTGTGGAATTTCCTAACAAGTCAAATTGATCTACTGTAATGGAGCACATTATAATAAATATCATGCATTTATTGACAAAGCCATTTGTTGACAGTCATTTTTCTTTTTAATTGTTAACAGCTACTGTGAGAAATCCCTTTTATTGTATATTATTTATTTATTTACTTGAATTGATCTCCTGCCCATCCTAATGCTTTCAGGTGAAATAATACACAAACCATTTGGGTATCTGCCAGATACTTGTCACCTGGCTTGGACACTGTTTGGAAAACAGGATACTGGGCTAGATGTATTTATTTATTTGTTACAATTGTACCCCACATTTTCCCACCTATTTGCAGGCTCAAATGTTTCTTCACCCAACGCATAATTAAACTCTGGAATTTGTTGCTGGAGAACGTGGTGAAGGCGGTTAGCTTGGCAGAGTTTAAAAAGGGGTTAGACGGTTTCCTAAAGGACAAGACTATAAACCACTACTAAATGGACTTGGGAAAAATCCACAATTCCAGGAATAACATGTATAGAATGTTTGTACGTTTGGGAAGCTCGCCAGGTGCCCTTGGCCTGGATTGGCCGCTGTCGTGGACAGGATGCTGGGCTCGATGGACCCTTGGTCTTTTCCCAGTGTGGCATTACTTATGTACTTATAGTACCATTGGTCTGACCTAGTATGGCTACTCTTATGTTCTAAACAAGAAATTACTGGCTATACTCACTCTGCTACATGACTCATAGTAAACCAGAGTCAAATTGTCTACTGCGTTCCTAGCTGCGACATGCACAGTCAAAGCTTGCACTGGTGTACTGAAATGTTGGAGAATATGTAAAGGCTCAAAGTTCATATCCTGACATTTATCCAAGCATGTAACTGTTCATCGATACAGCCAAGATGACTATACCAAGGAATGAGCCTGAAGGGTAAAATAAAGAGCAACCGGGATGGAATCACAAGTAGGTTGAAGACAGGAACAAGCAGGAATAAAGTAGAAATCAAAACCAATTCAGTAAGTATTAGAACAAGAGTTTGAGAACCATCCAAGAAAGACCCGTTGATATTTGCAGTTTAAATCCAACAAAAAAAACAGGCATGCCTTTAAAGACAAAGAAGAGAAGGAGTGGAAGAGGCTGGGTCGCTGTACTCTTATCTGTACCACCACCCTCACTCACACTCACTATGCTGAATATAAATGCCTCCAACACCAGGTATGCCAGAAACCATAGAATATGGGGCATTTTCACTAAACCTTCCCTTACCCTCCGATCCTCCCGCCCTCCCCTCGCCAAACCCTCTCCCACCCTGTAATGCAACCGTTGTTCACTTATTCAGACTATACTACGTATGGGTAAGAGTGTTCCAATACAGTTCCCAAATTGATTGGAATAAGATCCACCTGGGAGAATGTCGAGACTCTGCGCTCGAAGAGAACCAAATTAAACATCAAACAATGTCATTGTGACAGACTGGGTGCACGATCACTCTTATCTGTACCACCACCCTCACTCACACTCACTATGCACGGTAGAATGAGATGACATGAAATGAGATTGAAGGGGGGCAGACTCAAGAAAAATGTCAGAAAATATTTCTTCACGGAGAGAGTAGTGGATGCTTGGAGAACTCTTTTATTAAAAAAGAAACGCAAAGCCATACAGAAACATATAACCCCAAACCAAATATATACAAACAAGTCCCCCACCTTAAATCCACCTATCTACCTATATACACTGTCAACCCCCACCCATCCTAAAATGAAATTAAATGAACATAAAATTCAAATAAAACTCGAAGCCAATTCAAAATAAACTGTCCAACCCCTCTATGGAGGTTTCAAGTGCACATGCCTCCACCAAACATTGGTTCTTGCTATCCCCTCCGCCACCCGTTCCCACTGGGCTACCCCCTGGACCGCCCGAACCACCTCCCAACTAACGCTGTCGGCTGATCGGTAGTCCTGGTGCAAGGAGACCCCACACCGAGCCATCCAGAGGCTAAACCGGAGTATGACCGAGATGAGGAACTCCGTCACCGGATCTAACCACCCACCTCCCCCCTGCCGCCCGTAAACCCAATCTGCATATGAATATGAGTTAAAACTCGGGATGTGTAATAATGCTGCTACCCTGCCACATACCATTCGTGTAAAAGGGCATTCCCGTAAAAAATGTTCCATCGTTTCCTCCCTCCCCACGCACTCCCCCCCCCCTTGGGCAATCCCGTTCCTGCACATTCCTGTAGTTAATATTCCCTCTGACATACAATTTCCCATGAAAAGACAGCCAAGCAATGTCTCTATATTTCGGCGGGATCCTCCGTGAGGCCACCAACCGCAAGCCCTGCCTCAGCACTGGACCAGGTGCATCCTTCAGTATCAGGGGCGATGAGAATGTTTGGGACCTCACCCGTTCCACCCATACCTCCCTCCTCCCTGTCTTTATTTCCTCTGCCAAAATTCCCCAAACTCTTACCAGCCGAACTAAGGGCCTATAGTACCCAACCTGGTCCGGAGCCCCCTTCCTTACCACCCCCACCCTCCTTCCCAACTTCCACGGGAGCCAGAATCTCTCCCACCAAGACAGAACGCTACCTGCCCATCCTGGCGGATCTCTGTCCAGTGCCCGTCCCAGGTTAACTGAATAAACAGGGAGCTAAAGAAAAGTACAAGGTTTACCATCCCTACCCCCCCCCCCCCCCCTTCCCGGGCCAAGTATGTGATGTTACGCTTGACCGGGTTCAGCCGATTCCCCCACATCTGAAAAAAAAACACTATATAGGGTGGCATAACAATGCACTGGCAACAAACAAAAACATAGGCACTAGGTGAGATTTAATCAGCTGAACCCGGTCAGTCATGGACATCCTCCACCCTTTCCATCTGTCAACCTTTTCCTTAGCTCCCTGTATGCACCGCTGCCAATTAAAGGTTGCATAATCCCCCTGTTCAAAATATACCCCTAATACCCGCAGTCTGCTAATGGCCTCCGGAAACTCCCCTCCCAAATCAAAAGAGCCCCCTGGAGGACCCACCCACAGACTCTGACTTTTCTGGAAGTTTATCAAAGCCCCTGTAGCCTGTGAGTACCCAGAAATGACCCCTTTCAATTTCTCCCCCTCTGTTGTGTCCGCCACCCACACCGTGACATCATCAGCGTAAGCCACCACCCTTAATTGAGACCCTGTACACACCTCCACCCCCCGAAGTCCCTCCTTCCCTCCCTGCTCTAACCGCCTAACAAAGGGATCAATTGCAAAAGCATAAAGTACCAGGGCTTAAAGGACATCCCTGCCGCACCCCGAACCTATTCCCTTTCCAACCGTTCACCAGGGGAAAACACCGTGCCCTCGTGTACAATAAACGTAATTGAGCCACCCAATCCCTAGGAAACCCATAGTGCTCTAAAACCTGCCAAAGAAACATCCACTGTACCCTGTCAAAAGCCTTATCCTGATCTAATGCCACCATTAGTCTTCCTTCCCCCCGACTATGTTCCACACCTTCCCGCTGCCTCCAGAACCGCCCTCCCCTTAATCCCACAGGCCTGTGAACTTGCCAACACCCCCCCCACCACCTCCTTCATCCTATTCAGATGCATTCCGATCACCATTGAGCAGGGCAATCGGACGCCAGTTGGCCAAGGACTCTGGATCTTTTCCCTTACTCAGAAGAATCAACGCTGCCTCGGTCAGGGATTGGGGTAAAACCCCCTGCTGACGTGCAGCCTCCCAGACTTGCAGCAGGATTGGGGCCAGAAGGTGCTTAAATGCCTGATAGTACTCTGTTGTGAGTCCATCTGGCCCTGGTGCTGTCTTCCTCCTTAAGGCCCCAATGGCCTCTTCTACCTCCCCCAGCGACCAGGGGCGCAACAGGGCCTGAAGAGACGGGCCCCCCCTTCCCACCCCCGGTGTCCCCGCAATATAGTGACCCATCACTTCCTTATCCACTTGCTTATCTGAAAAAAATCGTGCAAAGTGCTCTTCCACCACCTTTAGAATCCCCTCCTTCGACACCTGAACTACCCCTCCCATGTCCCTTAAACCCCCACAATCCTATGCTCCCTCCGCTCCTTGCAACACATAAATGGGTCTGGGCTGACCAATTTCCCAAAGTCCCGTTCATAGACCAAGGAGGCATATCGATCATACGGACCTTTCAAGTTGCTCCTGCAAATCCAGAATATCCTCCTTTCTCCCTCCATTGGAGAGTAGATAGTCCCTTCATTTCTTAATGGCAGTCCCCAGACGAGTTCTCTCCCTTCCTTCTCTCCGAGCTTGACGGGTGAAAAAAAAACCTCGTCCGCCTCTTCACTAACTCCCACCACTCTCCAATGGAGGGAAAAATACCCTGGATCGAAAAGCTGGTCACTCAAAAAGGCCCGATATTCCTCCTTGACCTTCTCATCGGTAACCCATTTAAGCCGCCATAACCCCCTCCCCGGCCTATGCCCCGCCCAACCCCCCACCTCCACCAACACCAGTTTATGGTCCGAGAAGTCCACGTCCACCACCTGGGCCCCCGAACGCATGCCCTTCCCGGACCAAAAATCTGTCCTATCCTGCTCCTACACTGTCCCCGTGCAAATGTGAAACCTCCACCTCTGGTGAAAATTCAAGGTGCCATCTACCAGCCCTGCCCCTTTCATTATCCCAGCTAGCCGTATCCCATCATACCTCACCTGCGCTGCCCTTCCTCCACTATCCTGTTTCCTCAAAATGGTGTTAAAATCCCCCCCCAAACCACCTGACGTGCCGTGTATAAATAAGGTTTAATTTACCAAATAACCGTGAACGTTCCTCTTACTTTGTGGCCCATAAACATTAATAATCCGGGAAGCCACCCCGTGCCACAAAACATCCACCACCAAACACCTCCCTACTCCTAATTCCATCACCCTTTGAATCTGTACCTTATGTGTTTTAAATAATATCCCTACCCCCCCATACCTGTCCCCTGTCAAGCCCCAAACCGAAGGCCCCCATCTCCAGGCCCCTCCTCGCACGCCTGATTGCCTCCATAGTTTGCAAGCGTGTCTCCTGGATTAGGAAACAGTCTGCCTGGATCGTGGAGAGGCCCTCAAAGGCCAAACATTGCGTCCTCTGGGAGGCCA